>NC_047651.1:15339934-15418737 GCF_902201215.1 Prunus dulcis
CAAGATTAATGAAATGTGTTATGTTGTTATGTGCTCTTGTGCTTTCGCAAAGTTGGAGAGGAAAGGAAGTATAATTGATGATTATTTACATAAGGGGCTAGTATATGGCACACCTGTTTGGGAGTGCTGTTTGAATGGCTAAAATCTTTTTATGACAAACCAAAGTGTTTCTAATAGTGATTCTGGATCATAAAAGCACTTTATAGAAGCAATCCCAAATACTTTTCCAAGAAGCACTTGGTTTCTTAAAAAAAATTAAAGGTTTTGATAATTAAAACACTTTTAGTAGAAGCACTTGTGAACAGAAATGCTTCTTAGAAAAGCAATCCCAAACGAAATTCAAAATCCGCACTGCAACTGAGGTTTAAAAAAAACACCACCATTTGCAAAATGTTTTCCAAATAAAACTCATCACGAGCGAATATATTATATTTGAATTAAAACAATTAACCATCTAAAGAGCTAAAATCTTATTTGACCATAACTTGACCAAAGAAGAAAGACTAATAATTTACCCTTTTTGACGGATTAATTAGTTTTTGACCCCAATTGTACTGCCTTTATAATTTAATCGCTAATCTTTCTCCAGAATATGATGACAAGGCTGGTGGTTATGGTTTTTCTCACATTAGATATTATTATTATTTTATCAGATAACCCCACTAAGCTAAAATCACTTGTGAAAAGCCAAAAGTAACTTTGCCTTTTTTTCATCAATTACTTGACTGCTCACCTTACAGCATCTCAAACAGTGTCTTCAACATCTTTGAAATTTCCCTTTTCAATCAATGAAATCTAGTCAAACACAAAATGATTAAACTAAACACACCCAGCAGCTCAAATTCAAAGATTCACAATAGAGGAAATGAACCATGAAAGCAGTCCTACTCCCTCTCTCTTATAATATCAAAAGTCTGCCGAAAACCCAGATATGGGTTTGTTTCATATGGAGTTGGAACTTGAATTCATGGGCGACTTGCGTTGAGATATGGTGAAGGATTAAACGTACTGACACAAGCAAAGTCCATCCCAAGCAAGAATCAGTATGAAAATCACAATATGAACTTCAATTGCAGACATAACCCAACAAATTTATACCTTCAAACTAATGTCTCATCTCAAAATGAAATCACCATATTTGAAGGCAAGATTCCCAAACCAGCACACCAGACCACTATTAGAAAGAGGTTTAACAAATTTGGGTCAGTTTTGATTTTGTGCTTGAGGTGGTCATGGGTTGCAGGTATGGGTCTGCTTGATGGTCACAGTTCTTTTTTTTTTGTGTGTTTTTTTTTTTTTTTGTTCAGGGAGGGATGGGATAGGTGTGCTGCGAAATGTTTTTACGGGGGCTAGGGAATGGTGCGGCAGAGGGTGGGTGGGATGGGGCTGTTGCAGGTCCAAGAAGAGCAACAGGACTGAGGGAGATTTCGACACGGAGATGGTGGATTGTGGCTTGGGAGTGGGAGATGGCTAGTGCTGGAGAAAGTTTTTTTGTTTTTATTTTTATTTTTTCAGTTCATGCAGGACCATTGATTGCCACATCATCATTTAACAGCACAATTGAACGGAATATTCCCATCCACCCCATTTTACATACAGATGTATATAACAAAGTTAACTCTAGACCATTTTACACACACACAGAGCTTATTGGCAGATATGTTCCCATCCACCCCATTGAAGAAGGGCAAGGCTAGGGCTACACTGGCAATTGTGGCTGCTCCGTCAGGTTTCTTCCGAAGTCGATTTGCAAAGCTTTTGACACGCTCAATAGATCCACTTTCTTGCAACAATCAAAGACATAATGATCCACAAGAAGAAAACAAGCTGCTCATTAGGAACCTTGGAAGAAAGATGGAGAACAACGAGACCAATGTTTTGAAAGGCGAGGCGTTGATGTAAGGTGTTTTAGTCGCGCTATGCGAGGCGTAAGCCTTTTGAACATTAATTTATTTTAATAAAAAAAATTTATAAATAATACAATACAATTAAATTGTACAACTAATTCTTATTGAACCATAACAATCTTTTAAATATAATCAAATATAAGTTCTAATTGTCATTCAAAGCATAATAATCAATCCCAAAACATAAAATATTTATTCAACATCAAAACACTCATCCTACTCCTCAACACGAATATCATTCAAACTAGCATCGCTATCATATTGATCAACTGTATCAATATGAAAAGGATATTTCCCACTATCAAATGTTAAAGGATCTTTGTCTATCGCATCATCTTCATCCATAAGCATCTTTCTTATGGACTTGCTTTTGACTTTCCTCTTACTTGTACATATGAACAATGAATTAAAATTATTGAATTAAACACTAATTGTAAATTTCACTCCATGATTTACTTTTCGTACTTACTTGAGGTTTCACCATCTTTTCTCTCTTTTGATGCTAATGAGGAAAGAAATATCATCGTCAAAAATAAGATTGTCATCAATAATAGCATCTTGAGTTCTCGAATGGACAATAGGCTCTTGAGTCTTAACATGAATATGCCTATTTCTTGAGTCCTAGCATCAACAATAGGCTCCACAAAAATAGGCGCTCGAGTATGTAAATCTGTTTCATAAGGTTTAGTGGGTATATTTCTGATGACATCAACATCTTATAATTCTTGAGAATTAAGCCAAGTAAGATTAGTTGGTAGAATTGGTTCTTCAACCTCAGCTATCCATTCATCATCAGACTCAATTTCATCCACCAGTATTGGATCAATCCTTGACCTCCTTCTAATACTTCTCTCTCTTAGCACCGTATTATACTTTACATATACTAGAGCATTGAGCTTTTGATGTTCAAGTCTATTTCTTTTCTTTGTATGAATCTAAAATGAATATAAACATACAAAATTAGATTTAGAAGCATCAAAATTTGAACAATAAATTAACTGAAAAACTTTGCATGCTCAAATGTGCTCCAATTCCTCTCACACCCAGATGTATTACAAGTAAGGCTAAGGACCCCAATAGCAAACTTCGTCAACTCAGGTGTGTCCATTCCAACGCTTCCACCAATTTGCTAAAAAAAAAACAAATAAAATCCATCTAATTAAGTTTAACATTTATTAAGTGTTCATTATATTCAAATTAAAGATTATAACATGGAGTTCGTAGTTTCCTTAAATTTAAAGCAAGACGACTTCCAAACTCTCCTTTTGCCTCATCATACAAGTCCAACTGGATATAATTAGCCATACAATCCTCAAAAGACAACATCTTAGTCATGCAATCTTCCAATCTCTTCCTCACTTCATCAACATTAGGAAAGGTTTCTTCATAACGCAATTGAGGGTTCAAATAATAACCAGTAGCATGTAAAGGTTGATGAAGTTGTGGGCCCCATCTTTAGTCTATTCTTCTCCAAATTGGTTTATACTTTCTTTCAACTTTTCCACAATTAAAAGTAATCTTCTCTTTTTCAACATCCATTAACTCATAAATAAATCTCATGGTGGGTCTCTCCTCTGAATCAACTTCTCTCAAAACAAATACTAAAGGAATAACACTTTTGATGCAAAAAGCAACATGGGACCAAAAATTAACATCATAAAGTATAGTTGAGTGAGCCCTAATACCTTCATTATGTTGGAAAAATGGTCCATTGTGCCATTCTCTAGAAGAAAACATAGTCTAAAGAGGTTGCTTTTGCTTATAGATGCTTTGAAGAGTAAGATAAGGAGTAGCAAATTGTGTGATTGCAGGGGCGAATTATCTCTTTATTTTTCGTGAAAGATCCCATTAAAGCAAGAACCCATGTATGCCCATAAATAAACTTCACTACTTGCTTAGCTAGTCTAATTGTATCTTCAAAAACTTTCATATTGCTATTATCTTCTAATATCAAATCAATGCAATGGGCAGCACATGAAGTCCATCATAACTTCTTCCTCTTCTCCATAAGTTTCATTCTAGCATTCTTATCTATTATTACTTGAATCCTCCCCAACTTCTTTGACAACATCATCTAAATAGTTGAACAGTAACGTTCCATTTTTTTTTTTATATGAAATCAGATGCATCAATAGATTTCAAAAACCAAGCACTTGCAGAGTTATTCACAAGAAAATTTATTAGCACTCTACTTTTACCATCAGTCCAACCATCATGCATAATGGTACATCCATACTTTGCCCAAGCTTTCTTATGTTCTTTCATCATCATATTAATGTTGCCAAATTCTTCCTTAAGGATCAAAGTCCTCAGCCCATGCATTGATTAAGGCTTAAATCCTAGCTTAAATCTTACACCATATGCGGCAATCCCTTCTACCACAGGTAGCCAAAATGGATCATTTACAATATTAAATGGGAGTGCTCTAGAGAAGAAAAAATGACCATCTTTTGACAAACTTCCTTTCTTTCTTCTTGTTTGTATGCTGAATTTAATGTACTTCGCCAAGCTTCTAAAGTGACAAATCTATTTATTGGTCCTTTTGATTTAGGTTGAGCTCTAAGAGCCTCATCAACTGGAGTACTCCCAGTACAGGGGATTCCATATTCTTCATCCAATGAAGTTTCCATATACTCTGAGTCCTTCCTCCTAGACCATCCCCAATCTCTCTAAGCATTTCATTTTTCTTTCTTTTTTCAAGCTGAAATTTTTTCAAATTTGCGGCACACTCTTTTTTCACGTGTTCATGAACTTTCTTACATTATTGCATACCATGATGAGTTTGACCCAAATGATGCTTAAGTCTAGAAATTCCTCCACTACATCTTTAATCACAAAATGCGCATCTCAAATATTTTTCTCCCTCTATTTCTTTTGCTTACTTCCACACAGGATCTTTTAGATTTATAGCTATAAAACAACACCATTAATATTTCTAAGATTCAGAAAAATAGAATGGCTTACTTGTAGTTTAAAGATGAAGATAATTTTTGAAATTGATAGAGATTATACATGAAATAGCCGACCGCCTTAGGAGATTCCTTGCCGCCTCGCTCCGATGCAAACGCTGACGAGCGCAAAGGCATGCCTTTGAAAACACTGAATGAGACCAAGGAAATAGATCTACTGAAAATTGCAAAATGGTTGGAGATTTGAGAGTAAAATGTAGAGCAATTACGGCGTGATTTCATGTTAGCTGCAAATGCAAAGTAGTAGACTAACGTTGCCAACAAAAATATCCACGACTCCCCGGTATGTGTCGAATAAAGACTTGTTTGCGCCTTGACATTTCACTTGAAGGATGTCGATTAGCAGTGGATTCAGAAATGCAAAGATGGTATGCCATGGCATTGAGAAATGAATCCTTGCAATAACCTGCACAATATGGTTATGTATACAATGCATGGCTACTAAGTTTGACTACCAGTAACAATATATAAAGCCCAAAAGCTTTGGGGTTAATAGGTAGGTTAATATATATATATATATATATATATATTCCCTAGGGATTTCTCAAATAATTTTATATGAGGGACACCTTTACCTTTTAGGATACCCTACAATTAAACTTCATCTATTTTTCAAGTCTTCATTCATATGATCATTCTTGCAAAAAAATAAGAAAAACTGAAAATCATTAAGGCATCTAATTGCTAACAACAAAATAAATGAATACGATGTTTCAAGAAAATACTAAAATAACAATAATATAATTGAGTGGTTAAATGGTTTAGGGGTTAAATGATTTTTTGCATATATGATCTTTGAGGGAATAGCTAAAAATGAGACAATTCGGATCATTGAAAAATAATGTGTGGTGGGCCTTACAAGGTTATCCCTCAATATAGAACTATATATATATATATATATATATATTCCATTGAGGGATCCCTCAAATTAGTTTATTTGAGGGACATCCTTATAGGCTCCACTCCGTAATGCATTTCACTAATACAAACCATTTATTTTGTAGATACTCATTCAAATATCATCTCTACAAAAAAATCACTTGAATCCGATATCATTTGACCACTCAATTGAATTATTGAAATTTTAGAACTTTCTTGAAGCACCATGTTTATTGATTTTATAGGACACAATTGGATATTGAAACGGTTTCCGATTTGTTTAATTTTTTGCAAGGATGATCTGTGAATGTAGACTTAAAAAATAGATCATTTGGATCGTTGAAAAAAAATTCGTAAGAGACTCTAAAAGGTGTCCCTCAAATAATATTTGAGGAATCCCTCAATAAAATGGGAATGTTATATATATATATATATATATATATATATATATAATCCAGTTGGCAATAATCCAACCCATAGCTTACATTGCAAAACAAAATAAAAAGGTGGATGGAGGGATTCTAAATCTATGGATTTCTAACAATGTATGCCAAGATTTGAACATGAAAGAATGAAAGAAAACAAGTGGATTTCATCAAATGATTATTTGCATATTCATTTCACATTCATTTCAAATGTCATTTAGTTATTTCAAATTCATATTCAATCTAATGCGGTTATTGTTTATATAGTAAATTTTGCCTTGGTGTCAAATCCAAATCATTTCTTTCAAATCCTTTAATCCAAATGAAGTCCTATATAAGATTTTAGCATAAATTAATATTCAATGTGCTATATCAAAGCCCCCAAACATAAAAGTTAATCTTAAAATGAATCTCACATAATTAAGAACTCATGATCACCCAAAAGCAACCATAATTAAGCTTGTTAGACGTGTAAAATCACTCAAAACAGGGGTTTCACATGAGGGCTAGAAGTGTTGGAGAGCAAAGTGCCTAGCTACTAACTTACTTTATATGAATAACACACTTAGCCGGTTCCTACAGTTGGGAAAAAGTGGAAAATGGGCTAGCCTTCAACGATGGATATGTTGTTAATTAAAAATAAAATATGATCCAGATCGGCCATGATCCATCTCTTGGTAACTGTTCTGCTCAAAACCTGCCAAGACACCTTAAGTAATTCTTACATTCATTGTTTGCGCGAGCGCCACCATTAGGCTATAAAGCTTTGTAGAATGACAAACCTATGTGCTTACGTGCGTACAAGTAAAAGTAATAACAAAATATTTAGATATGCTTGTGAAGAAGTAGTTGTGGGAAATTAGGCCCTATTTGGTATCCTGTTAAAAAAAGTAAACTGAAAAATTATGATTCTTTTTTTAAAACATGATTTTTCAAATAGTGATTTTAAGATCTAAAAACTTGTTTGGTATTAAACTCCAAACTATTTTTAAAATCCAAAAAAATTGAAATTAAAATAAGAAAATCATAAACCCTAATCCCCAAATTGAAATTAACAAGAGAGAGAGAGAGAGAGAGAGAGAGAGGAATATATATATATATATATATATATATAATTGTTGTAAATGCATGAGTTGGTGGATGACCATCGTACCTCTTAGCATTCACTATTTCTAATTCTATGTAACCTATACACTAAATACCATAGTTATGAGCTTGTAATTTATGAGTTGTTAATGTCTTCTTCCCATTGTAAGCATTTAAATAAGAGGCCTTACTAGGATGAGAGATACAAGTTAATTGACACAAATTCTATTGTCTTTCTCTACTTTCCAATTCTCTCTACTATTTTCCCTTAATTATATAACAAAAACCTCACTTTTTTTGTTTTTAATAATAGGGGTGTTTTTGAATTTTTTTGGGGTTTGAGTTTTTAAAAATGAGCCTACCAAACAGCTTTTTGGGGCAATTCTATTTTTGAGTTTATAAAATTAGATCCAAGTAGGATCCTAAACGGGCCCTTAAGTTCTGTTGTTGAAGTTGATCTCTCATGACATGATCATGGTTGTTTGGCCATGTCTAAGATGAAAAATATAGCAACCTCCATGTACCGTACGCAATATATATAATGAGTTGATAAAAGACTTAGTATATAACAAAACAGCTAGCAGAATCAGCAATAATACGAAGAAGAGAAGTAGGAGATCATTCACAGCGTATACCTCTTATTTTTTGTTTTTCCTTTTCTTGATCTGATGCCATTTGGAGACTTTGTTGCTGCTAGGTCTCCCAACCGCAAAGCCAGTTGGGTAGACTGGGTGGTGCTGCTCCCTACTCTCCATGTATAGTATTACAAGTAAGCTTGCCACTGTGCTGGCTTTTACAATAGTAGCTATATCGGGCCCTCAAACTAATTAAAGAAACAAGGCAATCTTTCTACTTAGACCTTAACACCTTGGCCAATGAAATTGGTTAATCAGTTGATACAAGACAATGAATGGGGAAAAAGACTCATTGTGGCATCTTCTATGTAATTTACATCAGATGCGTGCAAAATTAATGGAGTGTGTTCTGCTATATATGCTGTGCAGCTGTGCTTGCCCAAAAGGAAAATGTTAGAAAGTGAAATTGATTACGGAAAAAGTTACTTTTGGTTCATGTATGTCGTTTTGTAACTTTAATTTTGTTAATTTATTTTTATAATTTTCAATTCGGAAAAATTCAAAGACACTTGGATTCATTGACCTATATATGATCTTATATGAGATTTTTGTTTATAAACTGTTACCTCATCATAAGTGAACAAAATAATAATGTGATTTGTACCATATTTAATGGCCAAATGATAGAGAGTCTTACAATGTACATCACAAATAACTTTTTTTAGCCCACCTCAAAATGTGATTTTATGATATATGTTTAGACCCTTCTTCAATGACCATCTATTAAAAAATTAACCAAATAGATAATAAATAATATTAAAAGCATTATACATATATAGCTTTGCCCTCATGCTTGGACTGTCCATACATATATGCAATCAAAATGAACATATATCATTAATTTGATATACATTGTTGACAAGTGAAATTATTTGTTGAGGTCTAGAGGTTGTTTGAGCCGGACAACTCAATAGAAGAGAGGGCCGGATCGATCCGGGTCGATCGACAATGTTTTCTAGTTTATTTTTATAATTACTCGATTTCCCTAACCTAGCCATAACCCCAACACACACGTTGCCATATATTTCTTCGTGTAAGCCCTCTAGAAACACTGGTGTAGATAGCAACATTTATCATAGACCTAGACTTTTGAAGGGATCTTGTTCAAAAAAGCACTATATATAATTTCTTGTAGATTGGACTGATGTTGACCAGCTTGATCTTATTTGACTAGAACTTTTTCATAGAAGAAAGAATGTAAAAATTATCATATAATAATAATTTAGTAGCCCAATTTAGCTAGTGTTGTAAGTGCACGCGTTCAAACATATTCGTTTTTGTTCTTTTGTGAAACAAGGTCATTAGAATATCAAAGCATTATTTACCCCTTTTGAAAAACTGGATGGCAAGCTGGTCGTTCAGGTTTTTTCTCACGCACTTCTGTTTTTATATATCCGCTAAACCCCACTACATTTAAAATTCAAAGCTAAAAGCACTTGTGAAAAAAACCAAAAGCAACTTTAACTTTCCCTTTTCTTCTACTAGTTCTTGATGATGGGGTCACCTTGCAGTGTGATTAGTAGAGTAAAACTTCAAAAGAGCCCGCTATTTTTCACTTGTCAAAGGCCCAAATCCAACTCTATCTTAATCAGCCCAAATCAGACCAATATATACCTAGGTTTCTATCTTTCTTTTTTCTTTTTTCTTTAAAAAAAAAAATGAAGGTTGTCACTTGTTGGATTTGGAAACTTGTGGACCAAGATAAAATTATAAATTTATAATGGCATCAACAAGTTAAAGATATGGAGTTTACAGACATGCCGCAAAAGATTTTGGAGTTTTAATTATGAATTTATATTATAAAAACCCCTATCTGTTTCCTAAGCTAGATCATCAAAAACAATGGTGTTGACCCGCTCACATTCGTCTATCCATTCACTGTAGACGTCTATGGGTTCAGTCAAAGCTGTGATGGTTGTGCTGAAGCTCTCTTGGCAAATGCTGCAGAGAGCCTCTCCAATCATGTTCTTCATGTCAATGTCACAATCGACGCTGCTCCCGTGGTTGCAGAAGGGGCAACAGAATACTGTATCAAGCTTCTCCCTTGGCTTCTTAGCTACAAGCTTTGCCTTCGACGACGACTTTCTCTTCCCCATTCTTTCTTCAACAATTTTCTGTTTTGAGTGTTTATGTTTCAAGATGCTAAAATATGAAAATATAGGAACTTCTGTATGTAGTATTAATCTTCAAAGGAGGTATTTATAGAAAGCAATAATGTCCTAATTGTACAAGGATTGTTTTCCTACACTAATTAGGATGTAAATTTTTTCTTTAAAAAAAAAAAATATTGAAGTTGTTACTCATCAAGTTGGATTTGGAAACTTATCAACTAAGTCCAATACTAATCCTAGTAGGCTTAGGATTAGGTTTAATTATTCTGTTATATACACGTTTCTATTATCCTTGTGTATATATATATATATATATATACTGTCACTTGTCAGTCGGATTTGGAAACTTGTGAATCAAGAAATCCCAGTCCTAGTCCTAATCTTAATCGTATTTGGTTTAAATTTTGAACTCTCTCTCCTATATATACACAGGCCTTTTTAGAATAGAAACCCCAAGTGCTATAGCTACTATTTCTCTTGTTGTTGAATTTGTTCTTCTAAGCGTTCTTAATTAGTGTTCAATTTTTTGCTTTCCTTTGTTTCTATATTCATGGGCATGGCTTCCAGCAACGAAATTAAAGCACCACTTAAGCCACCAATGAGTTTCATGTTGCCCCACGAGATTTTCCACGGCCCAAAACCAGCACACGAATGGTACGAACATATGGATAATCATGATTATGATGATAATGATGAGGAGGAGGAAGAGGAGGAGGAGGTTGGTTATTGTCTTTTTCATAATGATTATTGTTATCATAATGATGATGATGGTGATGGTGATGAGGATTATGATGATGGTTATGATGAGGATGATGAGGATGATGATGATGATGATGATGATAGTGTTTTCTCACTGCTTGTGCAAGATGAAATTGATCAACATGAGTTTGAAAGCTTCACAAGTGATCATTATTATACTCCGTCTCTGGATGGTCATGATCAAGATCCAACCGTTCATCAAGATGATGATCAAGATCCAACCCTTTATCAAGATGGTGATTATGATGAGGGCTATTTGACAGTGCCATTGTCCCCACCAAGATCTGTATTATACTTTGACTGCAACATGTGCATGAAAGTGGCAAGAGAGCCAGTTGTGACTTCATGTGGGCATTTATATTGCTGGCCTTGTTTGTACAGTTGGTTGAATATCTACAGCGCACACAGGGAGTGCCTTGTTTGCAAGAGTAAAGTGTTTGATTCTTTGATCACTCCTATTTACAACTGCAGAGACATCAACTCTGGCTTCAAAATGCCACCAAGACCAGAACCAAAGGGGCTTCGTCTCTCTTGAACATTTCAATTCATATGTAGCTCGGATTATATTTTGTTTTTGATTATTATGCAATTCTTTTATTAGTTTATATAGATGCAAGAGTATTGTAATTCAGAAAGAAACTACATCAAATTTAGTTTATTTTATTATATTTCTTGCTTCTTTTTGTTGTGTGTGTTTGTTTCTTATTGATTTACCCTCTTATAGATTAGTCTTCTAATTTACCCAGAAGAAAAAAAAGTCTTATAAGAAATGGGCATTCAAAGAAAAAGATTGGACAATTGATAGAATTATTAGGCAAAGCAAAGTGTTTTAAGTATTTTATTTAGCATACCTAATTTAGGAATGAGATATGAGATCATTAAAACTTGTTGATGCTTGGAACATTTGAGGACTTACGTATTTGTCAATTAATACATGTTTTTTATTTTTTTATAAATTTTAAAGCACAATTGATTGAGGGAGAGGGGGTTTACAAAAAAAAATAAAGAGGTGAAAGAGCTTAATCAACTGAGTTATACCCCACTATCCACGATAGTATTTCTAAGCGTAAACATGTAAGATGAGTATGTGAGTTATGCTTCAATCCTTGAGCAATTATTGAATACTAAGATTTTATTAATCCTTGAGGTTTTTGCCATAAGTTGGATGCACTATTGGTCAATTTTTATTTATTATTTTAAAAAAAATTATACCTATGGAGACCATGGTAATCTAAATGGATTATCTATAATCATTATTCAATAATTTTTTGTTCTCATACACTATGTCATCATTGGGCTTGTATCTTTGGCAAAAACTTTTTGTAAGCCCAACCTAATTACAAGCTAGGCATCATTCAATCCAACCTCTTTTTCTTTTTTCATATATAGAGGGTTGTTGCGGTGAGTCACTCACACGTGGAGGTGATTTCTATTCGTAAATGCATATGATTCTCATAATGTAGCACACATATTTCAATGGCTGCCAATCAGTCATGCACCCAAGTTCAACTAAATACATCTTATTGTTGGACTAAAAATCAATGATCGAAAACGTTCAACTTTTAATTCATCATTCAAGGATAATCTATGCAACAAATTAGTTGAACCATGAAACTACTTATCCATATTTTCGTTTCAATTTTATGTAAAGAATTGTGTTTGTTTTACACATTTTATATGACCAAACGACTTCAAACTCTTAAAGGATAACTTAAAATGTATATTGTTCTCATTGTTGAATATATTATTGAGTAATTCTAGAAAAAATGTGTGTACTTTTCTTACAATATGAACGTTATTTATTAACATAGAAATTGAAATTGCAGAATTCCAAATTCACATATAACATTCTTGCAATTGCGGGATCCTGAAATTGAAGCTCTTGGTCTATATTGTTGTACATAAAAATTTATAACAATTAACTCCAAGCTCAACTCACTAATTAAACTCGACCCTTATGACTTTGTTGAGCAGGAGTCGATCTTTGCTTGCAATTTGTAAGCTCATTCATCCATGCACATATTCTATCACTCAAAACTGCAAAAGTCAGATGTGTCGCACGAGAGTGAAACGTGTGCGTTGGTCGATATGACACATCAACATTTGAAGCTGAAATTGAAAATAAATCCTCACACAACACAAGTCATAAAATACTGACAGCAAGCAAGTATCATATACGTGAACTTATTTTCAATCAATCTCTATCTGGTCTAAATCTGGACCCCACACCTCAAAAAATACAAAACCAAAAAGAAAAAGACAATTAAAATCAGAAAAAATTGGGAAAAAAATATAATTTTGCTTGAGCTTGAGTTTTCTCTTTTGTCGAAAAAATAAAAGAAAAGGCCAAGTAAGGCCCAATACACTGCACGACAAACCCGACACCTTTTATTTTTTTACCCGGTCGTAGCCGTCCGGTTTCAGCAGCGTCGCCATCGTCGCAACGGTATACGGTCCGACGACGTCGTGGACCGTGAGATTGATTGCCAGATTGGCTGAAGGAAAGGACTATCCTCAATCAGGTAAACGTAATTTTGACCCCAAATTTTCAATTCTCTGTTTCTTCCTTCATGTTTGTTTTGAGTTCTGTTTGCTTGCTGGGAAAGTGTGGGAAATGAAAATAAAATGTAATAAATCAATTTTTTTTTAAGAGAAAACATGAGTACTTGAATGGCAATAGATTTATAAGGAAAGGGTTTCTTTCTAATTGAATGGTTCTGTCAAAGACTGCATCTTTGAATAAAAATTGGGTTTTGTTGCTCTTAGGGTCCTATTGTTGGCAATTTAAATCTGAAGCACACCTTCTTGTGGGAGTGTTAAGTTTCTGAGTTGTATGAGAATTTGTTATTCTCTAATGAACCAGACCAGAGGGTCTTCACTAAAAGTTTGATCTTAAATTTAACCCCCCAAAAAAAGAGTGGTGCTTGGTGATTGTTGGTAACTTAGTATGAACAAGTTGGGTCTAGATGGGGTTACAAAATATCCAGTTTAGTCACTTTGGTTGGGTGTTCCATGTTAGAAGGGGCATTTCGATACCCCGGAATAGTGAAAACCAGTTCACTGTTGTAAATCTTGCATCCCTAAATTGAGGAGATTTGGTGAGGCGAATTTTGCAAGTTGTGGTACAACTACCCGTTTGAGCTGTTTGAGGAACCTTCATGTCAAAAGGCAATAGTAAAGATGACTTCAGGATCTGCTTGCAAATTATATATCGATCCATAAGTGATTCTTATGCTTAGCCTAATGCACATGACGTTTGAAAGTTCATATGTTTATTGGTCTGCTTTTAAGGTTATGATATGGACTTTTCTTGCGTTATAGGAATAAACTATATGATTCATGAACCCAGAGGCCATTATCTTTTTTCTAAGTCTTGTGCTTTCTACTATTTCTCTTTCTTTTAATTTTATGTTCATATGTTTCAGAGTGCAAAGCATAGGCCCTAATCAAAGTTATACTCGACTTGTAATTAAAGAATGGCATGTTTAGCTCAACCTCCATTCATGATGTCTACCAATTCAGTTCCCAGAGTCCGCTCCCCAATGCAGAAAGTGTTGAAAACCTCACATGCAGTACATTTACATACTCTGTCTCACATTCGGATGAAACATTCCCCTGTTTGCTGCACAAAACTGACTCGCTGGGAGCCCTCATCTGCCACATACACCCCCACCGAGAGTGCTGATGACAGCTTCTTAAATAAAACCACCAACATATTTGAAACCCTTTCTTCTGTTAGCACTAATGAAGCACAAGAAACCAACAGTGAAAAGCGTATTGATGCAAGTAATCAGACAAGACCAGAGGTTCAGTTCCTCAAATGGCCAATGTGGCTCTTGGGCCCTTCTCTTCTCCTCATCACTGGCATGGTGCCAACTTTGTGGCTACCGCTATCGTCCATATTCCTTGGCCCCAACATAGCCAGCCTGCTTTCCTTGGTCGGACTTGATTGCATATTTAATCTTGGTGCAACCCTTTTTCTCCTCATGGCTGATTCTTGTGCTCGCCCCAAACTCCCAGCACAAGCCTGCAAAAGCAAGCCTCCCTTTAGCTACCAGTTTTGGAATATGGTTGCAACTGTGACTGGATTTATCATTCCCCTGATGATGGCTTTTGGATCCCAAAAGGGTTTCCTCCAACCCCAGCTGCCTTTGATCTCATTTTCAGTTCTAATGGGTCCCTACCTTCTGCTTATTTCAGTACAGATACTGACTGAGATGCTGACTTGGCATTGGCAGTCACCAGTTTGGCTGGTGACCCCTGTAGTGTACGAGGCTTACCGTCTGTTGCAGCTGATGAGGGGATTGAAGCTTGGAACTGAGCTCAGTGCACCAGCATGGATGATGCATACAATTAGGGGACTGGTGTCCTGGTGGGTGCTAATTCTTAGCATGCAGCTGATGAGAGTTGCTTGGTATGCAGGCTTTACTTCTCGAACTCCTCATCAGCAACAGCGGCCTTCTGATGATGACTAGTGATATATACCCTAGCTTGGAAAAGAAAAATGAAATCAACGCTGGCTTTAAATATTTGTTTTGTTTTATAGGTGAAGGAATATGTGGTTTAGTGACGCTATTATTTGCTTTGTTAATATCAATATGCACAAATGATGTATCTATGAGCTACAAAGAAATGTCATGTCATGCAGTACAGGTCCTTTTTGTCTCAGTCTGTAAAGATCACAATTTTCTTGTTGTGACCTTAAAGTGATCTTTAGCAATGCAACCTTACATTTTTCTTGTCTATGTGCACTATGTTATGTCCCCAGAAAAATAAATTTCAGCATGTAATATTTGCTTGAAGAAAACTTTAGGATTCTGTTTCTATGGGAAGAGTCTCTAATGGCATAGTCAACCAAATTTACTAGATCCCCGTACTTGAGTCATTGAATATGTCTTTATAAAACGTCACTTCTGCAAGCAACATCTGATAGCTTCTCTCCTTAGGCCATGTCCATCGCTGAGGGTTGGCCCAGGCAAAAGGGGAGAACAAGCCCGAGTCCAGCTCCAGCGCAGAGAAACAAGCCCGGGCAAGCTGCGGGTCCCACGAGCCCGGGCTGGCCCAAGGGCGAAATCAGACTGGGCTCGAGCCCGAGTTCGCTGACGTCAGCGCTGACGTCAGCGCACTAAAATCAATTTTTTTTTTTTACTGTTGACTGCCACGTGTCGTCACCGGGTGGCTCCAATTGGATTTTTTTTCAGCAATCCTACGGTTCTCTTTTTTTTGGCCAAAAAAATTTTAAAAAAATCCTAAAAAATTCTGAAATTTTTTTTAAAAAAATACCAAAAATTTATGTATTTTTTCCCTATAAATACCTAACCATTTTATCTACTTTCAACACCAAATCTTCATACAATTTCTTCTCCATACAATATTTTCTACTCTCCACTCACATAATTCATTTTCCACACCAAAATATTTTTAATTGCCATTTTAATCAATTTAATGTAACTTTTTTTTTGCATATTCTATTTCTTTTTGTTGCACAATGTTTATTTTATTTTTGCATTTCCTAATTGGCTTTATTTATTTACATAATCAATTTTATTCTTGCATTTCAAAATAGTTTATAATTTCATGCATAATCTTTATTTTTGTTTTTGCATTTTCAATTTGTCTATATTTATTTACATAATCAATTTTATTCTTGCATTTGAAAATAGTTTATAATTTCTTGCATTGTATATTTTTTGAATGCACTTCCAATTATTTATTTTGAATAGATCATACAAGCACAAATTTTATCTGGAATAAGACACGTGGCAACCGAGATTCACATCCGAAAATCTTATCCGAAAATTTAATTACAAAAGATTATCAAAATTAATGATTTAAAGTATAAAAAAATAGGAAATAAAGTACAATGAATAGTAATTGCCCTAGACTTGCCCTAAACTTTGCCCTTGTGGGTGGAACTACAAATGGCAAGGCTGACACTATTCACGTGAATAGTATCAGCCCTTGCTTGCCCTTGCCTTAGACTTTGCCCTTAGGGGTGGAGTTGCTCTTAGCTGCCGGAAATGAACAACCTACATTAATAAAAGGCATGAAATGAGCATGCCACCTAAGTTCGAATTCTCCTTATCGTAGATTAAATTAAATTAATTTAATTGAAAATTCTTCTCACTGTAAATTAGATTAATTTAATTTAATTGGCTTTATTATAGTTATCTATTTTATGTAAGGAGTTGTAGCTCAAGTGACTCAAAGCATTTATCCGTAATGTTTCAAGTTTAAATTTCCCTCTCCATTAATAAATAAAAAAATAAAAATAAAAGTAAAGAGTGAATTTTGGACGTAAACACAAAAACAATATTTTGTTAATGGAGGAATAAGAAAAAGACAAATATATCCTCCAACCTTCAATAGTAAACCGCCTGATACGAATCGAAGGAACGTCACAAACCAAAACCCGAGGCGAAAGAGAGACAAGGCAACAGTCCCACGTTGTTTCTTCGCATCTCTTTCTCTCACTCTTTGCATTTCTCGGAAACCACTCTTCAAATCATTTGAATCTCTATCTGTCTCATCCATTTTCCGTCGCTGGAAAACCGCTCATCTCCGCTGTAAAACCACCAGTCTCTCTGTCTTCTCCGATCGCTTCAAATATGAGCACCGGCGAGCTTCTCAGCATCGAACCCCAAGAGCTCCAATTCCCTTGTAAACTTTCTCCAAACTTAACTCTCTTAAACTATTTCTCTTTTGCTTTCAGATCCGGGGTTTTTTGTTTTCTCTGTTTTCACTGTTTCTGATTTTTCCTTTTATCTTTTTCTTTGGTTTTGATTCTTTTGATTTGAGCAAACAGTTGAATTGAGGAAGCAGATCTCTTGCTCTCTACTTCTCTCCAATAAGACCGATAGCTATATAGCTTTCAAGGTACTCAATTTCACTCTTCTTTTTTCTTCAGCAGACCATTTGAATTGTGGGTTTGTTCAATTTTGCCTGTTAGAGATTTGTAATCTTGATTTTGGTGTTATTGGTTGGTGTTTTAGGTAAAGACAACAAATCCCAAAAAGTATTGTGTTAGACCCAACACTGGGGTTGTGTCCCCAAGGTCTACATGTGATGTTATAGGTACACACACTATATTTCATGCTAAATTGGTTTCGCTTTGTGGTTAGTTCTGTGCTTAATTTTGATATCCCTATGTGCTAACATTTTAAATTTATGTGGGTTTAGTAACAATGCAAGCGCAAAAGGAAGCACCTTCGGATATGCAATGCAAGGACAAGTTCCTTCTTCAGAGCGTAGTTGCTGGCCCAGGGGCTACCCCGAAGGATATCACTCCAGAGATGGTAGTCACATGACTTCTAAGTGGTTTTGTGTATGAGTTTAGTTGTTTACTTAGCAAAATATGTGTGCAACTGGATTTTTGTGTTTGTTCATTTCAGTTCAATAAGGAGTCGGGGCATAATGTTGAAGAGTGTAAGTTGAGGGTTCTCTATGTTGCTCCGCCTCGGCCACCATCTCCGGTTCATGAAGGTTCAGAGGAAGGTTCGTCACCCAGGGCTTCAGTGGACAACGGGAGTGCAATTGCTTCTGAGTTTAAAGCTGTGAGTACTTCTTGATAGATCGTAAAAGAAAGAAAACAATTTATGTTTCCCTTTAACTGTAATATAATATGTTGTCATTATGTAATTTTGGTTTCAGGCTTCAAGAGCTTTTGCCGAGCAACATGAGCCTCAAGATAACTCATCCGAGGTATATTTTTATTTTAAACTATGTGGAATATTAAGTCTTGAACTTTGGAGGGTTGTATGGTTGTCACTTGAAGTTTGTTTGGAGGAAATTATAATTTTTTAATAAATGTTGGTTGTTTTGCATGATTTACAGTTGCTTTTGTTTTATTTAGTACAATTCAACTAATAAAATGCTTCACTTAGTAGACGTGGGTTAGGCCAGTTGGCCAGCGTAGTGAGCCCGCCCCCTTGCACCCAAGTTCGAATCCCCCTCCCTGTAGATAGATTAAATTAGAGTAGTTTAGACTATTGGTTTTATTTAAAATAAAATAAAAATAAAATGCTTCACTCCATAAATTCATTAGCCAAGACTACATTTCAAACTTATAACCCTATCCAAGTGTGCTACCTTTCATGTTAACCATCCATAAGAACTTGAGCTATTCTTGGAACTCCCAATTTCAGAATTTAAACTGCTTTTGATCATCATGGAAAAGCATTTTAATGACCTGGCAGACCTGAGGGCGTGTGCTTTATGTTTCCAATTGGGGACTCTAGGCTGTGCTTACTTGAGTGTCAAAGATCAAGGTTAGTTGTATCTTGTGAAGTTGTTCAGATATTTTGGGCAATAGAAACAGAGAGAACTGCCTTGCTTGCCTTCCATTAGATTCTGTTTTTCATAAAGGCACTATTCCGAAGTTACCATTTTTCAATTATGAGTCCGTCCCTCAGTTCAGATTTTTGTGGAGCATGGGACTCCAGTATAGTTTGTAAGCCTTGTGTTTGTGTAGTTTGAGAAATTTCACTTTGGAAAATGTCCTTTTGACAATACTGTATAGTGAGCTTAAGCATCATTTCAACTGGATTATCCACTTCAAGTTTGTCATTCAGAGTCACTGCTGGTGACCATGCTGAATTTTCGTTGCCAATTATATCCTTGTTTATCCTTCTTCCAAGCATTGACATGGTGTACTTTTTAATACTGGAGGATGTTTCTTATCATTGAATGAACTTGTGGGGTTGCTGCAATATTGATGGCGGTACATGGTAATTAATTTATTGAGTAATTTTTGTAATTGCAGACTAGGACACTAATTGTGAGGCTGACTGAGGAGAAAAATTCTGCTATTCAGCAAAATAACAGGCTTCAGCAAGAACTGGTGAGGGACATTTTATTTCAATCGTTCTAATGTCTAGTTGATATATATTTGAGGCTCATATCAAACCTGTTGGTGTTTGTTTTCTACTTTGTTGGCCCTCTCTTTATGGATGCATATCTTTAGAAGTTTTCATGATTTTAAATGCTCATGAGAACTACCGACTTGAGCTAAATGGGCTGTGTAACTGTGTTAATAATGATATTTAGATTCTTGGCTGATTATGATCTGAAACGCTTATTGAAATCTAGAAAGCTTCATTCTTCATTAAATGGCCTAGGTGTTTAAAGTTTTGGCAACATACCGAATATAATTTTTTACTGTGGCTATTTTGTCAAATCTTATCTGACAGCATATGATATTTCTTGGAACCACCATTCATGATAACATAACCACAATGACACTACACCTATGCATGTTTAAGCTGTGTTACAAATCTGTGTATAGAATTGAGCATCTTGGAGAAGGTGAAGACAAGATTGTCGAATTGTGTGCTATAGAAGGAAAGGGAGAACATTGTGAAAAGTGATTCATCTGCGTGAGACTTTTTAAATGCTATTTCATATTTGGGCCTTGTGAGGTGAATGGTTGGGTGTGGGCTAATGTCAGGCTTAGCTTCGTATTTTGCCAATAATAAAAAATCTGGCTGTTTTAATCACCTCTGGATTATACCACTGGAAAATTCCTCCCATGATTTTATTGCAACCATCTGATTTAGTCATTGCCTAAGTATGCCTTTTGGAACTGGGGTAGCCTCTTGCATAATGAAGTCCTCTTCAAAACATAAATGCCCATAATTTCAAAATAGTTACTACCTAAACCACACTGATTTCCTTTCCACCAGGTGATTATTGGACTTTCTCTTATCATGGAATCCATGATAAAGAAAAGATGTGATTAAAGTAAAAGCTTAGTTAATGACTTTGTGGTGGTTTAAATACTGACCATTTCAAAGTGTTTAATGTATTATAATTTCCTTATTATGTCTTAATATGCTGCCACATTTTTCTTTGTGGCTGTTATTAGAATAAAAGAAGGGGGATGGGATTAGAAACAATATATTTGAATTGTAAGAATTTCTACTTATATACAGCTGCAGTATATAGTTAATAGGCACATAGAACAAGGCATATTAACACTGTTTTTGGCCGTGTTTAATAACTATTTCAATTTTCATTCTCGATAAATAGTTATGGTTTCGATTACAGAAATTTATAGTAGCTTTCCAGAGAGACGATCTAACTAAAAGATTATCATTTTCAGGATCTTTTGAAGCGCGGGGCCAACAGAAGCAGTAGCGGCATCCCATTTATATATGTTGTTCTAGTTGGCTTGATTGGCATTATTTTGGGGTACCTTCTGAAGAAGACATGACCAGGCACTCCCTTTGCTGGACAATGAAATGTAAAAACAGGAAGAAAAAAACCCACCAGAAATTGAATGCGTGATTGATTAGCAGTAACTTTTGCTTATCGTATTACCAATCTGTATTGACAGTAGAGAACGTTGTGAAATGTGCGACTTTTAGAGGGAACTTTGGGTCATTGTATTAGCTGGTGTCGACACCAAGGTAACTTGTTTAAGCGGGTTTTGTAATTGACAATGGAAATTGAAAGTTTTCCTTTGTGTGATCACCTTCGTGAACATTGTTTGTGTTTCTTTCCCCAAATGAAGTAATTGTTATGGATTGACTGTAGTGTTGTGAGATAATCGGAATTGAAGAGTTGATTTTAATGTGGTCTGAAACAATTTGTGTTTAGGTATTGTTTTGCAGATTTTATACTTATGAATGGGGTAACATGTCATTTTCATACTTGGTAGGTGCAAACATTGGAAAGAATAGGTTTTCTATCCCTTTTCTCATTCTTTAGTTTTTAACCTAAGAATTTGATAGAGAAGGAAATGGGTGGATGATAATGGCATATTTGTGTCCTATAACACAATTTCTATGCTTAATATTTTCAAAACGAATGGAAATGGGTACGAGATTCATAAAATCTCATTCCGCCAAGCAAATTCTACCATAATTAGTTAAATGAGTTAATGCAAGTTAGAATTTTCAGTTTCCAGCCAAAGCGCACACCCTGAAGTTAAAACAGTAAGCACCACCCTTCCCTTTCTTGAAAGTATCTTCACCTCGTTTTTGCCCACCTGTTGGTGTATCAACTCACATAAACCGAAACAGATTCCGGTATCATCTTACATCTGCTTCCAACCTTCAAAGATATTATGTACCTTCTAATCCTCTGAAATTTAAAACATTCTTTTCAGTTCACAATCGCTTTCAACCCATCAAGACTGTTCAGGCTCTTTTATCATGTTGCAACGAACAACAATCTTCCGAAACTCATCCAAACTCAGCTGCAATACATTGCAAATCATATCCAAAACTACATTTATCAGCCTAGAAAAATACTTAATTCTTTTCAATTCAATTCAACGAAAGGAAGGAAAAAAAAGTTAAAATTAGTAGAGATGTTAAAGGGAAACAAAAAAGTTGCTTAAACATTCAGAGCAGCAGGAACTGACCTTCCCATCACCATCACTATCAAAACAGCGAATCATGTCAGTCAACTCCTTATCAGTCCACATAAAATCATGAGCAGTTGCCACTCTTTGTAAATCCCGCAGAGAAAGTCCTCCATTGCAGTTCTCTGCATGCCAGGAGCAATGACCAAGGTTAAGACACTTGTGCATATTTCTACTTTGGCTCGGTAAGAGTTGACTGTACTACTCAAAAGCATATGAAATTTGAGTAGGAAACATATATAAACTAAGAGAATGTGCCACAAGTTTCATAGTAAGACATAGTGAAAGTGAAACCAAAACTCCACCATGGTCAGATGTGCGCTATCCAATGTAGCAATGGGTTTTCTCTAAACATGCTCATCGGAGAAGTCTCAAATGCAAGCAGTTAAAAGCTTTCTTCACAAAGTCAAACATCAACCAAGCAAGACTTAAGCTAATAGAAAGATATTCTTCTCAAGATGGCATTAAATCAGATAACTACTCAAATGTATATAGCATGCGGTGGGAGCTATAATTATCAGCAAATGACTAGACAAAACCAGATCTAGTATCCTGTTATTGTTGACCATTTCTTTGTACTATTAGCTTCATAACCAACCTTATTTATCGCTTTTAAGGTGCTTCTGTTCTCAAACCATGAAATTGTTTTAAAGATGCAGTGAGATCTATGTTAACTAGCGCGAATTGTGCTTCATGTAGGGTATTACCATTAGTAAACATAAAGAAAGGGATGATGCATCGTCTCTCCTTAATGTACCCACTTCGAGAGTAAATAAGCATCGCCTAATCCCCCCTCTAGTCTCTACAAGACAAAGATAATAGAATTTACCATCAAACTGGAAGAAATGCAAAACCAATTCATCCTCTGTCATCTGCAGCCGACTAGCAAACTGCCGAACACAAATCAAAGAAAACCACCCAAATGGGACAGTCGGCTAAGAACAATAGGAGAAAGGAGAAACATCTCTGCTTAAGATAACAAACCGATTTTTTCCTCTTCCTCCCTGTATCTTCCGGAATCTGATTGTTTCCCTTTCTTTCGTTAACCTTAGCATTATCCACATTAGGGCGCTGTAAAGGCCCACTATGTGCCACAGCTGAAACTTCTACCGACCCTTGTAATGACATAGCAATTGCCTGCATATGAATGCAAATGGATGAGCATAGTTGTCTGAATAATCGCCTAGGACCAGTATCATAGCAGTTGGTTAAGGGTCACACTATTAATCTACACTGGGCAATGAGAAATTATTTGTGTTTAACAAGATACTGAAACATACCTGCTTCAACGCCTCATCATCATCGATGAAATCGTTGTTACTCAAAATACTTCGGGGAAGAGCCTTCTTAGATTTTGAACCTTTATTCTTCACCTGGATAGAGATTCAGCAAAGAAAGAATTTAAAAAGTCAGCCAACTAGTAGAGGTCATGCCATAGCACATGTCTTTCTATATAATGAGAAAACTTGCTGACCAATCCAAGGTGTCAAATTAGAACGTCTTGTCTTCTCAATTCGTACATTGAAGCTTTGTTTACCTTTAAATCAACTATCACTATTATAAAACTCTCATGCAGAATCCTGAATGCACCCAACCTAGACCCATCTGTGCACTGCATGGCTCCACCAGACTAGCAACTTTAGTTCATAGTCTTCTAAGGGATCAATCCACTAAATTGGTTTCAAATTCAAAAGTTAGTCAAGAAAACATGAGAATCTCCTCCATTGTTTAAGAACTTCACATAACTCTCCTTATTTGGTGAAAAATCTAATGTCCCTAAGTTACAACTTACACTGTCAATTTCGCATGTTCCTTTTCTATATTTGATTTCAATTATGAAACTCCTCTATCCATATCCATAGTTGAAGCATCAATAGATGACAACTATCTTAAAACGTATATTCATTCTTTCCACACGTATGCATTGTTGTATCTGGAAAAAATACAAACTTTCTTTTTTATACATAATGTATATCTCACCAAAGAAAAAGCCAAACAGAAACAAAGATAAAGTATACCAATTCACCAATTCATAAGTAAAATCTCCAGACACACAGACGTACACAGAACACGAACTAACCTTTTTTCTGCGTGACCCAGATGTTTTTTCACCCAAATAATCATCGTCATCATCCTCCTCCATAGCTTCCTCCTGGCTAGAATATGAACAAGATTCCTCCTCTTCAGGCCTATACTCTTCATCGTCCTCAAAGACCTTGGCTTTCCCCTTCTGCACCTTCTTGTTCTTTCTCTTCCCATTCTGGCCCGAACCCATTACGGAAGAAGCAATTTTAGGCAGACCTAGAGCCTCCATTCTTGCCCTGTTTTCTGCAATTCGCGATAGCCTCTGCTTCTCGTACTCTGAGACTGATGATCCCACTCGGTCTTTTTGGCCATTGCTGGGCTTTCCCACCTCCTCTGACTCTGAGCTTGAGTTCTCGGAGGTTTCTTCGTGTTCCGAGTCTGAGAGATCGTGTTTGGGCATTTTGGATTATGAGAATGGAGCTGTGAGATTATCAGATTCTGGCAAATTCGCTATGCGCGGTCTCAACCGAGAAGAATAGGTTTCGCGGAGTTCACAAACATGTATAACGACACGTCGTTCAAAAGTTCGAGCCGTAGCTTGAATTAAATCGTTGTTGCTGTTGGTCCAATATTTGGTTATTGATTATCACCAATATTATTGTATTTTGCCGTACTTTTCTACCGACTATTTAACTGAGAGAAATTTTCTCAATTATAATTCAATTTAAGATATAAAGTTTTCTTTGATATATAGAAGAGTCATTTTGTTGACATAACTTGTATTTAAAATTCCGTAACATCGCGAATTAGGGTTGGTTCAGTTGATAAAGTCCATGTGTGTAGCTCAATCAATATTCGAGTTCATCTGCCAACAGTCCTTGTTGATAAGTCTTTCCTGCTCGAGCTTGTGAGTCTGTTCTGGTGTTGGTGGTGAGAGTAGTCAATCTCCCCTAAACTTTTTTTCACAAAAAAAAAGTCCTTAACATCAAATCATAGCACAACAAACACAAAAATTACAAGAAGAAACGCATTAACCCGCATAACAAAGCCAAGTTCAGTTGATTGCGTCAAAGGGCTCATGTTATATTCTTTGGGCAATTAGACAGTATATTTAGAACACTCATTTTATCTCTCAATAATTTGATTCATTTCAATTCTGACATATTCCAAATCCAAGAGGTTAACTTCATAATTGATGCTCAAACAAAATATGGACATTCAATAGAAACAATTCATATACACAATAAAATAAGAGTGGTGATTTTCCTATTCCAAATTTATCCATTTATACTCTATTTTATAACTAAAAAAGGAGTGTAAGTGGATAAAATTAAAGTGGGGAAATCATTACCCTAAAATAATTATCTTTTACATTACATGTGATTTTAGCTTTTAATTTTTATAGAAAAAATTCAAGCTATTGTAGAGGGTTTATGTTGTAATTTTCCTCTCCTTAGCAGAAAACAAATCTTGTTCTCAATAAATTCTTTGGTTTACCTTCTTTGGTCAAAATAAAATTATTGGTTACCTTTTTTTTTGGACGAAATTTTTTGATTACCTAAGAACCAAAAATTGGGGAATATTTATGAATAAGGCCAAAAACATGAAGCAACAAAAGATGGAAACAAACAAAGCAACACCTATCAATCAACTCCTCTCGACACCTCCGCCCACCATATCGGTGGCACATACAACACACTGCAAGAGCAGAACAGAAATCAACATGCTCTTCCTCTTGCTAAATAAAACTGACCAGTAAGTAGTGAGCCTCAATTCATCATGGCAACGACGTCGTATTTCCAACTCCATCGGTGCAGTCCAATCCCCCTCTCTCTTTCCTCTCGTTGCTCTTGTCCCTGCCGCCCCTCGCCCTCCAAAACCCTAGTTCTCACTCGTCACCGCGCAAAATTGGGTCATCTGGATCTCTTGTTCGACGGAAATAGACGTGCGCTGGGGCTTGGCCAAAATGGAGCTTTGGCTAGCCGCCGGCTAATCGCAGTCGCGGCTCGAGCCGAGCCGGAACGGCTTAGCGAGGACAATGCCCACCAGGTACTAGAGAAAGAAAGGGACGATTTTGATTATTTTTTGTTTCTGAATTTTGGTTTGGCTGTGATTGGGAATGGCATTATGGTGAAAAATTATGGTGGGAGTGATGTGGTGGAAGGTGGCGGTGAATTTGAATGTCAGTTGTGGTTTTGGCGCTGAAAAGGAACTTGCTTTAATGGCTTGGTGTGTTGATAGTGATATAAAAGCTTGGAAAATGGATATTTTTTTTACTCATTATTGGTAATGTTTGTGAGATAATTGGGCATAATTTGACCGTTTAATGGTATTAACTTATAATTTCAAAGGGTCTTGAAATTGTTTCACGGGTAATGTTACAAATGTGAAGTTTTTTAAGGGGCAGTCTGCTTGATTGAATTTTTCTTCGAAATTTATGTTCTTTTTTGAGAGGTTGCATGTTTTTATTGAAGCAATGTACTGAAATGGGTATGTTGTAGGAAGTCCACAAAGGCCATAAATTGTCAATGAATGAGGATGCGGTCTCAGAGCATCAACAGAAAGCCAGTCAGTTAAAGAAAAGAATTTTTTTTGGACTCGGAATTGGGTTATCCGTAGGCATTGTCGTGTTGGCTGGAGGATGGGTTTTCACAGCAGCTGTGGCAGCTGCTGTCTTTGTTGGCGCACGCGAGTATTTTGAATTGGTTAGGAGTCATGGAATTACTGCAGGGATGACACCTCCACCTCGATATGTGTCACGAGTTTGCTCTGTTATTTGTGCTCTCATGCCCCTAGTTACCTTGTAAGATTGGTAACGTGTCTCAAATATTTTGTAGGACTGCAGCCCGGAATTTTTTGATAATATGCTTACTGTTATTTCCATTTGAAAACATGCAAATTCAGTTGGAAGCTGGAAATAAAAGTGTATTTTATCCAGATTCCTTATAATTTTCATTTGTTATAGAAATCATGTTCCTGTACTCAGTGTCAAGAAAATTGGACCAAAGAGTAAAATTCCAATACGTAAGATAGTGAATCAGGTTAGGACCAATTTTAGGTGTCTGTACCTTCCATTTTAAGGGATGTCATTCATGTGTATTACATTGAAATCCTAGCATTGTCACTTCATTTAATCTGGATATGGTTGTGGAAAGTATTCATTATGCTCATGTAAGGCAAAAAGCCTTAACCTTGTTTCTGATTTCTTCCAACTAAAGAGCTGTAGAAAATCTATATCTCCTTTTCATGGTTGAGCTGTTCATTTCTTGTTCAATTTAACTTCTTATGCTACTTAAACTTACATTTTACAGATATGTTTGGGATGGGTATAGGAATTTTGAGAATTGAACCTGCATTAAGTATTTATTCACTGCCTCATTTGAGTGTCTATGCTGATGCTTTTTCATTCATCTTGTTTTCAAATATGTTTCATTGGGAAGAAAAAAAAAACAGTTTTGTCTTAATAATGTACCATTTAATCCTAGAATTTTGGTTTCTTTTGGTGGGAAATGTATGCAAACGATTTTTTCTCTCTTTCTTTTATCAAATTTTGTATAGGCATGAAGTTCGTTTTTGGATATGTGGTCAATAATGATCTCTGATTAGAACTTCTGATGTGTGGCAGGTATCGTGGTCAAATTGATGTTTCCGTTACATCTGCTGCCTTTTTTGTTGCTATGGCATTGCTTTTACAGAGAGGAAATCCTCGCTTTGCACAGCTTAGTAGCACAATGTTTGGGCTATTTTACTGTGGATATCTTCCTTGTTTCTGGGTTAAGCTTCGATGTGGCCTAGCAGCAC
Organism: Prunus dulcis; assembly: GCF_902201215.1. Lineage (NCBI taxonomy): Eukaryota > Viridiplantae > Streptophyta > Magnoliopsida > Rosales > Rosaceae > Prunus > Prunus dulcis. The sequence continues at coordinate 15,367,897 of NC_047651.1, forward strand.
CAGCCCTAAACACTAGTAAGAAGTTGGGTTTACATATTTATACTGGAAATTGAAGAATAGGGGGATTTTTCAAAATGGGCACTGACTTTGGTGTTCTATGTCAACCTTTGGTTCCTAATTATTTTGTTCTTTGGCAGGTTTTGGATCAGCATGGCCCATCCTTCTTGGTGGACAAGCTCACTGGACTGTTGGTCTTGTGGCAACCTTGATTTCTTTCAGTAGCATAATTGCTGCTGACACTTATGCTTTTCTGGGTGGCAAGGTATCTAGCCTCTTGAAATTGCCCCGCAGTACATTTACTCTCTCCTTTCTTTTTCTTTTTTTTTTCTTTTCTTTTTCTTCAGAATATACCTTCTCTTGTTATGAACTTTTTGTAGAGCTTCAGTTACTGCATCTGGAATTTTTTTTTGAAACTTTGTCCTATAGGTATCATAGTCCCAATTCTTATGAACCTGCCATGTAACTAAGGCTTCAGGGTTGTTTTGTGAGCACTCCCAACAGATGGCTCCTAATTGGACAGTCACCATTGCAGTTATTATAGATATGCTGGCGCAGTTTGCAATCCAAGTTCTTTTTTTTTTTCTTTTGATTGGTGTGCAAAATCCAAGTTAAACCATGAAAGTTCCTAAAAATTGAACCTTCAAAATTCCTGGGTTATTTATGTGCTACTGCTGGTACTTATCCTGCAAATTTTCACGTTTGAGAACTTTTACTTTCCATTTTCACACAGTTTAGGGAGGGTTTAATATGCTCTTTCCTCTTATAAATCAATTTTTAGATTGTTAATGTGTGCCTCAGTGTGTCTGAAACTTTTTGGAAATAATTTTTTTTTCTTTTTCCTATCCAGCTATACTGAGGAGATTGCAGTAACTAATATATATATATATTTTTGCAATGAATGTGAAGTTGGTTAGTTAGCAGTTATTCAATCTTGTTTACTTTTTTGTGTTGTCTAGGTTTATAAATTTCAAGAGGTCAGGACTTTTATGTCTCCTTACAAGGAACCTGTGAAACTAGTGTTCATGTTTTTTAGCTCCATCTTCTTTATAAGTACGATTGATGTGGAAGACTTCCTTATTTTATAATATTATTTGGTCACATGCCTGTAATAAATTCTTGATATAGCTCTGTACTCCAAATGCAGGCATTTGGTAGGACACCCCTTACTACTGTTAGCCCAAAGAAGACATGGGAAGGAACTATTGTAGGGTTGGGCGGTTGTATAGCCACTTCTGTTGTATTATCAAGGATATTTTGCTGGCCCAAATCTTTATTAAGGTATTCCATCTTCCTCCAGTGCAATCTTTAGAGTTGCTGGAAAAACTTGATTTGAATTATGTGTGGTACCTATAATAGGATTTTTTTGATTATTTATTATGTCTTCAGTGCAAGGAGCACCAATAGATGGTGTTTGATTTTCCGTTTGGATTAACTTCTGAATCAAAGTATCAAGTAATTGTTCCTAGGACTTGCTTGTGTGGTGCAGTATGAAAATTTTTCTTTATCAATTTATCCAAGTGCTGAGCAGTCCTTTTTGCTTTAAGACGAACATGCATACTGCATTAACAGTTTTTGATATCATTACAGTTTTAAAAAAATGTTTCATGTGCATTTATTTTGTATTTTTTTGGATGGTTTCCAGCGCGATGGCTTTTGGGTTTCTGAATTTTTTTGGCTCCGTATTTGGTGATCTTACGGAATCGATGATCAAACGTGATGCGGGTGTAAAGGACTCTGGGTCTCTAATACCAGGACATGGTAATACCTTCAACTCATGGTTGTATCTTGTGCCAAAGCTTACACTTTTGAAAAGTTTTGGAGAATGTGCATTATCTGTTTGTTTGATGCAAATTATTTCAAGAATGTTTGTCTTATTATACGTTCACTTGAAAGTTTCTTATTGGGAATACACACACACACACACACATGAGGTAGTGTTGCAATGAGGATTGAGAACTTAATTTGACGATTTGCATCCGAATTATTAGATCATATATGAACCCATGAGATGCAAAGCAGGTCAAAGTGGGTGAAATGTATTTCAATCATTCATATATGATCTAAAGAGTGATGTTGAAGTCTGCAAGTTAAGAAATCAACTCAGGTCCTCAGTAGATTGCTTCTGTATAGTGTGCATGCGTGTGTAATTATTTTCCAATAAGGCCTTAAACGACGACCTGTTTCGCATTTGTTAAACTGAAACCATATATGGGTGACCGAGATTTATTGAGATGAATTTCACTCTGTGTGTATCTCAGCCCACCATAATGATGTGATGGTTGAGAAACATGTCCCTCTTTAAGATCTTAAAGAAGGTCCTTATTAGAGAATAAATTTCTCTCTCCACTTATGTGTGTGTGTGACAATAAACTGTTATTGCCGAATGGATGATAATAAGAATGCTCAACAACTGTCCTTCGTTGCTTGAGTAATAATGCTCCCTTTCAGACCATGATTCCACTCTTATAATCTTTGTTCTTTTATTTTATATTAACGCATATTGCATTATATCATTTACCTAACATGAAATTCTTCAAGAGTTCTCTTAACTTTCTTTTGGTGATCAACTGACATTTGATGCAGGAGGAATACTAGATAGAGTGGACAGTTACATGTTCACGGGTGCACTTGCATACTCCTTTGTCAAAACCTTCTTGCCACTTTATGGAGTTTGATAGACATATTTGATCATTGCGAAGTGATATTAGAAAGGAAATCATGGTCATTACCAAGTCAAAATGAGGCAAAGCTGTTTTGGTTAGCATGAGCTGCAAGCATGTTGGAGGGACGAATTCTCTCGTTTACTCAATCTGAGAGAGAGAGAGAGAGAGAGAGAGAGAGAGAGAGAGAGAGAGAGAGAGATTTCTCCGAGTCCTAATTTAATCTGATCTAGAAAGATGTTCCTCAGTACTTGTAAGGGGCAGATTTCTCCGAGTCCTAATTTAATCTGATCTAGAAAGATGTTCCTCAGTACTTGTAAGGGGCTTGAGATAATATTTCCTGACTTCTCCAGGTTCTGATACCAAATCCACGTTCAAAGGAATACTTGTTTTACAATGTTTGTTGAATTGCATGACATCAGTTGTAGTTCAATATTGCTTCCAAAATCCAGCGGTGGCATGGTCATCTCTGATTTCTACGGTAGAGCTGCTTTGAGCCATTGACGCTAGTTTTCTCCTCACCTCACCCTTTATCTGGGAGTCTTATTTTTTATTTTTGTATATTTATGTTGGATGAGTCTCATTTTCTTCTTATTTGTTTTACTGTTGTAGTGAATAATAACAACTATTTAATTGTCAATAAAGGTTGCATCATTCTTTGGGGAAACCCATTTGTTCTGTTGTTTGTGTTCACTCTTCAAGTTTCTTTGTTTCTTTATTTACCAAAAAGAAATGTTGAAATACTTGAGCTTGCCCGTTGGTTGTGGAAGTTTTGAATTATACCTCTTCAATTTTTTTTTCTTCTTTTATCCGTCAATTTCTGTCTTTAGCTCTGAATGCCAACTTACTGCCAGTATATGTAGCTTTGAAAAAATATTTATAAGAAACAAAAAAAACTCACTGCCAGTTGAAGGTAATATTCACCTGCTTAACTTATCAAAACTCTACTGAAGCAGTGTTTAAGGGTTTGAAACTGTCAAGTTTTGCTACAAAGAAAGTAGCAAGTGTTTGTTGGTTTGAAATCCTTGAATTTTGGCTAAATCATTTTGGTTTTGAGGAAAAACATCATATTTTGGGTGTTGACAAAAAAAAGGTCTTGCTATTGAGTGCTCATAGTTCAAATTATAATCATTTGATTGTCTCTCGATCTTAACTCAAAGACTATTTTGCCTACCAAGTTTTTGGGTGGTAACGGTAAATGTTATTTGTTGACATCGGTTGTCAATTCAAACCATCTCCATTGATACTTTAAAAAATATATATATATTTTAAAAAATGCAATCCTTAATCATTGAAAACTTTGGTGGTTACGATGGGTGTTAATTGGATTCGCTCAGGTTATAGTGTGCTCCTAAGTGGTTTTGAATTCAAACCCTCACGATACCCGTGCAATAAATTGGCTTACCTAGTTGTTAACCCATAAAATCTTTAGTCAATTGAAAAATGAAAATGATAATCTTTGCTCATCAAATATGTCAACATTTGTCCTAACAGAAAACTAAAGGCTTACTTGGACAAGGCCCCCCTTTCCCCTCAAAATCCCACCATCACACTCAATATAATTAGTTTAATGTCAATTGACTTATAATTGTTTAGTTGGTCAGCTCTTTTTAATTTATTTGTTGGTGCAGCATGAACTATAACAGAAAAAGAAAAGAAAGTCAATATCTTATCATGCATGTAAACCGAAAGAATCCTAATAATTGAAGAAAGTTGTCACCAATTATTTATCAGGCAGGCCAATTTGACAATCACCACTCAAGATATATGAGTGACCCAACAGATGTTTGTTGGGCTTTTATGTTGGGTGTTGGTATAAAAATAACCTATTTGAGACCAATGTAATTCCCAATAAATTTAAGAATTTATTTTGATGTCTATAACGAAGAAGAGGATTCGAACTTTGAATTTCTTATAACATTAATTTGAAGCTGTCTATACATTTTGAAGATAAAGAAAAATAAAAAAAATTTGTTCAAATAACATGAAAGTGTTATTCTTCAGTTCATGGATTTGAATGTGTCTGAAAAGATACACTGAAAAAGATTATTGGTTACATGAAAATTAGTACATTCTTTCATCCATGGCAGAAGCAAACTTACATATATAATGTGTCTATTATGAGGTCATTTAGAACATTAAACCAAACGAAACCACAGTTGATGTGATATATAATATAATATAAAGCATGAAACAGACATGAGAAGTGATTAATGTTGGGTTGACCCAGCTCGATGAGATTTCCATACAGATAGAAAGATGGAGATAGAAGAAGGGATAAAAAAGAAAACAGGCCCTGAATTGGAGGTTGCAGTCAACTCATCCATGCAAACTTTTTGTGGAGCCAGAACACCACCAAATATGAGAGAGAGAGAGAGAGAGAGAGAGACTTGAGCAATAAGATGAGAGAGTGTTTGTGTTTTGTTTTTGAGGGCCTACCATGAATGGCTTTTGACAATCATATGAGTGCTTACTTTTTGGGGCTTTGGCATAAAAGAAAATGTGTGGGATGCAAAGAATGCGTTGTATCTAAGCTGACTAAATAAGAAAACAAGAAAGAGATAAATTAAAGTAGAAAGATAGAGAAAATTAAAAACAATGAGGAAAAGAGATGGAGAGTTGGAGGAGATATGCATGGTGGGCAAGCATCTATAAAAGTTAAGAAAAAGAGAGAGAAGCTAATAAGATTGTCTGATTACAAAACCCCTAACTTTTCCAAGACACACACACACACACCCCCCCTCTCCATGTATCTCCAACCCCACTCCATCTTCCACCTCATACCAACTTTTGCTTTTCTTTTTATTACTTTTCTTAGCCATTTGCATTGGATGCCCACATGGTTTTGCTATTGGCTTCTTGTTGCTTCTGTTTTATTGTTCTTACGTATATATAAAAATAAAAAAATCTTTATATATTTTGTAAAAAAATCTTTATATATTTTGTAAAAAAATCTTAGTTTTAAGGAGCCGAACTTTGCTCAGTAACTAAAATATCTTTTAGAAAAATGTGGTTTACAGCATAATTACTGTAAAGCTAAGAAACCCGAACACTAGATGACCTGCAATTATAATTCTTTTTTTCTTTCTCATATACAACCTATTTAATTGCATGGCAAAGATCATTCTAGCCAAATTAATTAATGGCTCTCAGTTCATTTCTTTGCTACTAAGGAAAGGAAGTATCAATTTGAGGAGGAGATTCGATTGAGAGCCGTGCATGAAATAATTGATACATAAAGCAGAGGGGGATATGCATGCAGAAATAAATAAAGAGAAGATGATTTTGAAAATGTCACACCGTGACATGATTTAGAAAAATATGGGAAGTTTTGGAATATGATTCTTGAAAATGATCCCTTGTAAATTATTGAACAAATAGTACCACAAATAGAAATTTCAATCCCATTTGAAGAGGAATTGTAGCTGATTGAGATATATAATTCCTGCTATGCTAGTGGGGTCTCGTTGTTTTTCTATGTGATTTTTGTAATAACCTCTACAAGATTTGATGGTGGATTTTTCGTTGATTGAAAATGCATGATCAATTAGGCTTTATGTAGTGTCCTACCCAATTTATAGAACTTTGAAGAGGACAAAAGCTGCCAAATGTCTTTGAAGGGGGTGGGGGGAAGCTTTAGCATATCTTTGTTCTTTCAAAATAACTGAAATCTCCCCTCACTCCTAGGAGGAGGCTTCTCCAAGACAAAAGTGCTTACCACAAATTCCTTAATAAAAAGTTGTTTATCATTATACTTTCCAAGGAAGGTTGATTTTCTCTCTTATAGAAAACTTGAAAAAAGTGAGCTGCTTTTACGGCCCTCCATATCTAGAAGATGCTTAGATAGGTCTCTCTATCCTTCTATCTTTGCCTCCCTGGCCTCCTCATGGAATCTGCTTTCAGCTTCTGAATTGATAAGGGCAAACAATGGAGAGCAGGTCCATCCAAAATGTTCTTTCCCTTTCTTCACCCCCAATTGGGCCACCTAGAGACCATAAGAAAGGACCATACTTGCTAGTTGTAAAGATTTTGATATCTTCCTCAAGGGCAAAAATGCAAAATGACCTTCAACTAAAGCTTAGCAAAAAGATGAACAAATTTTTCATTGGTGTTGTTCATGGGTTTTAATTGGAGTTCTCTGCATATGCTCCTTGAAAACTACTCTTAGGGCTAACCTTTGATGTGTGGGGTTGCACCTAATTTGTGGAGGGCAATGCTTCCACCCCTTCTAAATAATTGACACATTAGTTAAGCCTGAAATGGACTATGCATTGCCTTTTGAAATAGCCTATTTCATGGATAAGAAATTCCCTTTTTTGTTCCTCAACCAAAATTTATGATTACTTTAGGGCCTGTTTGATAACCATTTCAATTTTAGTTTTTAGTTTTTAGTTTTTTTTGTGCTAGAGTACAGAGGAAAAAGAGGGAGAATGGAAGTGAGAATGAGAGTGAAGATAGGATTGAGATGGAGGATGGGAGGGGAGGATGGGAGGAAGGAGTAAAAAAAAGTGAAAACAAAAACAAAAAACTGTAATCTTTTTGAAATTGTTTTCACTTTCAAGTTGTTGTTTTCACTTTTGTTACTCCTCTCTCCCATCCTCCCCTCTTATCCTCTCCTTCCAATCTCATCCTTACTCCCATTCTCACTCTCATTTTTCTATACTCTAACACAAAAAATGAAAATGAAAAACTAAAATTGAAATGGTTATCAAACAGGCCTAAGTTAATCATAGTTCTTAAAGCATTTGTAAAACCTATCATTCATTGCACTAAAGGGACATGGCAATGGCTTTGTTCCCCAACTATAGCCTTTGCCTCTCAAATTTTCTGGACAATCCAAAAGTTGATCAATACCTAGCATTTTTTGTCAGTTCTTATGCTGGCTCTAGTTGAGGGGTGAAGCTGACATCAATTGGACAAAAATCTTTTTCTTGGATCACAAGGACGTTAAAGCTCCAACAGCTCCTTTAGAACTTTCCCATGTTAAGAAATTGGAATCTCTAAGATGATGTCAAGGAAACACTAACAATTTGGAAGTTAATTTTTTGAGTGAGGAAATAGAAAGTTTTCTACCCCACCTGCTTGAATTTGGAAATCGAATTTTTCTTCAAACAAAAGTAAGAAACAAAGTGAAAGTCGTCATCATGAAGAAGAGAGATCGAGGGAATCCAACTGTCAGAGCCATGGCCTTGTTCTTGGTCTCAAGGACATTGCAAGCACTCAAATTCTAACTAAAAGATGGACAACATATCTAGATCGAATCCATGAGCAATGAAATCCACTGAAACGTACTTTGAAGTTTGAAGCTAGCATGCCAATGCATGATGCATCCACCGACAGGCTATTCTAATCTCAACTCATTTTCCTACCCTCCCTCACTACTTGGACTATAAAGGGTACATTACAACATTTTGAAAGTTCAACGGAAAGTCAAGAGTGGGGCTACTACCATACCATCCATCTAATTACAGTTTGACCCTTTCTAAAATTGCTTAGAAATGACATTTGAACTTTTTATTTTTTATTTTCTAAATAAACCTCGAAGTTGCCATGACTCTCCCACTTGTCAAGGAGGTCATTGCTCTCATGGCTGCGCCCCCTAGCCCTAGGAGGCTGTAAGGGACGTTGGTTCACTATACATGCTGGTACTGCCCCTCATAGGGGTGGCGTGCCACCCATGACAAGTTGACAACCACCGTCTTCTATTAGTGAAAAATAATTAGGGCTATATATGGGTGTTTTGTTGTGAATGTTGAATTTAAAGGAGTGGGTGTTTACCGCTATATTTTTTTATTAAACAAAACAAAAGTTGGTTGGTGATCTATGTAAATTAGTAAGGGTTTGTTTGGAAGTGTCTTTGGAAGTGTTTTTTGATAACTAAAAACGCTTTTGACAATGTTTGACTTAAAATAATACACTTTATGGAGAAGCATCTAGTATGTGTTTCTTTAGAAAGCAATCCCAAGTGCTTTTTTAAGAAGCACTTGGATTTCTTTTAAAATTTTCAACATTTTTATAATAAAAACGATTTTATTAGAAGCGCTTAAGAGCATTTGTGTTTTCCAAAGAAGCAGTCTCAAACGAGCCCTAAGCCTCGATAATATCACACTCTAATTTTATTATATCATTCTTTTTTACAAGCAACTAGTTTTAACTCTTAAATTTATCACTTTTTTCACCATTATCCAATCAATTAATTGTTAAATTTCGTCAAAAAAATGGTGAAAAATATCATTAGGCCAATAACTAATGTCATTATTTATTCACTTGAAACAAAGTAAAACTAATGTATATAAATGATATTCTACTTTAATCTAATATAAATTATAAGGAGGTAGATTCGAACTCAAATGAAAAGTGAAGAGCACATCTGTTCTAGCCAACTTGACTAAGCCTATGTCTGCATAAAACCAATATACTTAATCCTCTTGGTTATGTTATGATAGAAATATGAAAAAGGAGAATATAAGATTACTTGCCCAACTATTAAACTCTTTATTGTCCTTGGAGCCAACCAGTGTTGGCTTTCTTCATATTTAAACAAAGTAATAATGGTACAGAAACATCTTTTCTTCTTCCTGCAACAACATGGCCTCATCTTCTAACCTTAGTATATATTAAACAAAAGTAGTTTAATGAAGTGTTTCCAAGGTGCTAAAAAGAAAGTGTCTAAACTAATCATGTGGGGGTCCAATAAAACACTACCCATGTGATTTCAATAGGGGAGGCACAAAAAATTAGTAAACAACAAAACATTTTAGTGTATAATAATACAAGGGGCTGACATAAATACATGCATTAAGATACACAATGTCTAGCAATAACATATGTAGATGTATATGAGAGAAGGTGTGATGAATTTAATTATCTAATACACCTACCATGATTGATTGACATTCAAACACAAAATGTCATATGTATTTGATGAAGTCTCACAAATGCATGTATGTAATAGAGCCAATTTAGGGCACGATTGAACATCCCATCCTTTGAGAGCCTTAAAGAAATGGAAGAGTATTTTAAATATATATAAATAAATAAAAAGGTTTAGCCAAATGAATATGTAATTTATGGAGTACCTACCAAACTTTGGCACTAATAATTTATGGTCAATAAAAAAAAAAAAATCATTACAATAAATTGATTGTTCTAAAAGTGTCGTTTCAAAGTTTGATTGATTACGAAATATATGATTTATTTATTTAAATCATAAATTATTTTTTTTTGTTGTTGTAGATTTTATCATCTAATTTGATATATACAACCGGTCTGGTTTCCAATCTTGGACTACATAACTAACTCAACTGGCATAAACATTTGCCAATTATTCTTAACAGCCAATCAAAGTTTAATGCATATACGGCCAACGAGGTCTAGATCGGTTGAAAATGACTTTGATTTGCAGCTAAAAAATTTCGAGTTCGAACTCTTATGACATTTTAGTTGTGTGTGTGAGAGAAAGCCCCTTTTCTTTAGTTTAGATTGTTGCTTGTCCTAAAAAAAAGTTTAATGCATACGAAAAAACTTATATATTTGTATTTTTAATGAGTTCTTTCTACATATATGTCAAACTGCGACTGGCAGAAAGTATGGATGGGTCCATCGAGTATTGGAAAGACAATAATTGACAAACTAAAGACGGAAATATAGCCAAAAATAGTTTCGATTGTCCCAGCCACTAGAAAATGCCAATAATCACATCTGATAGAGACCAAAACAAAGTCGGCATTGAACAAGTACTTCTGATAACATTTGATTGAACCAAACTGTTGTACCAAGAAACTTTGTTTTTTCAAAACCACCGAAAGATATGTGAAGAGAAATACAGATAATAAACATGGCAAGAGAACACATCTTTCTGACAAGTACTGGTTTAGGGGGCAAAGATTTCAGCTAGAACCTCATGAGAGAGAGAGAGAGAGAGAGAGAGAGAGAGAGAGAGAGAGAGAGATAAATTCCAATATTCTGGGATTTTCACATACAAATGAAGTATTGGTACACAATTTCACAATCATTGGGGTTTGGTGAAGAATCCTTTGAATTGTTGAATACCAGGTCATAAAATTTCCAAGCAATTGGTAAAAACTTCAAATGAGCTTGAAAACTTGGGGCATCAAATTTGAAGTTTATATAATTTTCTCAAATATCTTGAGTTCTACTTTTCTTTGTTGTGTAGTGTACAACAAAAACTCACCAACTTAATTATGAAAAAACACCACAATAGATATACCCAAATCCATAGTAAGAAACTGAAAATATGAAAAAACTGTACAAAGCCATTGAGTTACTTTCGAATGTTCGGTTTCTTCATTGGAAACAAAAGGGCTACTACAGAACAATAGACAATTAGCATAGTTGCAGCATCATGGAAGAAAACTGAAAAGGTTCCGAAACTAAAGCAGTAAGTTATGAAGCACCTCGGAGACGAGAATTAATTGGTAGAACCAAGTTCAAAATGCTGGTTCTTCAGCACCTCCAAACCGAGACTGTGATGAGATCCTTGCGCTGCCAGCAGAGAACAAGCGAAGACTGTCTCTTCTCGATGTGGAAACCCCCAACTGGAGTCCGCTGCACTAAGCACTCGGCTTGAGACTCCGTGAAATTACTGAATGTCAATGGGGAGAACCCAGATGACGAAAACAGAGTCCTCCATGGAGGTGTTCTTTTAGGCGAAAGGTGGCGGCCGGTTACAATCTTTTCAATGCCTGGTTGGAGCAAGTACCTCTCAATCTTCTGCAGGGCATCTGGGTTTACATTTACAGCATCTAGTGATTCAAGCAGGCCGGAGTAAGAGTGAAGGGATTGGATGATTTGGTGGGCAAATGGAACATCGGTCCGGTCACTGCCTCTGTCCAAAGAGACCACAATTTTTGGAGAAAGCTGCTTAACAAAGCGCAGGGCCATAGTAAGTGATAAAGGGTTATTTGAAAAGGAACCAATTGGGAGATTAACAGCAACTGCCACACCCTCAGAGACATGAAGGGGCAATCCCCAAGAACCAGAGTTCAACGCCTCGAGGCTTACAAGTTCGAGTTCGAATGACAAGTTAAGTTCACTAGCAAAGTGTTTGAGGTTTTCTCGAGTGAAACCAATCTCAAATTCATCATGCGTGGAGGAGGATATAAATGCAGTGATCTTAAAAGAAGGTGCCCCACAATTTCTCAAGGCAACTTCTTGCATAAAAGAAGCCCATTGCCCACCATAGCCAATATCAAAATCAATAACATGGACACGGTTGAAGCCTTCCACAGCTTCAAGGATGGCTTGGTTACAAGTAAAGTTGGCAAATTGGAGAACAGGTGAGATTTCAGAGAATGATTTATAAGCACCAATCTTGAAAATCAGGCTAAATGGTGACAAAGCATTAGAAGAGTTACTAGAGGTGTTGATGTGAAGGAGCAATTGTAAGGCCTCCTTGAAATAAAAAGCAGCCCTTTGAAAAGGCTTACCAATGGGAGAGAGCTGGTGATTGAGCCGCGCCAATATCCCTTGCGCGAGTGCCGGATTTCCTGTTTCGATCAGCTCTGCTGCATTGAAAAGCTGGTCAATTGCTGCTTGCTGAAGCTGCTGCTGGTTCTGGTTCTGGTTCATCATTTCTTTAGTTCCCTCTGCTGGGCTCAACATATTCTCCTTCACCAACATTGTTGGCCTCTGTTGTTGGAGATGCTGTGGAAGAAATTGAAGCTGCTGCTGCTGTGCCCGAACCAATAGCTCTTGTCCAGGATTCGAAAACGGTGCTCTTTGGACCGGGTAATTGGGTCCAAAGCCACCAGAATTAAGCCTTTTGGGTGGTGGTGGTGAAAGAAGGTGGTGCTCTTGCAATTGGGCATATGTCAAAGGCATAAACATAGCTGGATTTTGAGTGAATTGAGCTTGGTTTTGGTTCATCACCATCTGGGGATTGAAAATTTGAGGCTTCTCATCCATACCCATGTGTTGTTGCTGCTGCTGAAACATGCCAGGAGAAAGTGAAGCAGGGAAAGGGTTGTTCATTGAAGCAGAGAACATGGGGCTTGGTGAAGATGATGACCCAAGCCTCACATTGGTGCTCTGAACATTTGGGCTACTATTACTGAAAGCAAAATCAGAACCAGATGTTGCATGTAGAGAAGGATCAACATTAATGTTGCTCACCAAATTCCCAGTATTGGGTTCAAAGCCATCATAGCCTCCTTGATCCACCACATCATGAAACCCTGCACTGAATTCCAAATCTTGCTGATCAGAACCGCTTCCACTCTGCAACAGCTTGTTCAATCCAAGAGAAGGGTCTTCAATATCACTCATAATCAACCTCAGAATGGACTGCTCTTGACCCGGAGACTCAGGCAAGACACTCTCCCAGTCCTCCATTCCAAGCGCCGGCCCACATTTTGATTCTTCTATTGGTGTTTGAGATATGTTTTCGTACACCGCCGCTGCAGTAGTGCCCAAGCAGGTGGTTGTGTCTGTAGAGCCGCTGCCGCCACCACCACCGCCGCTGGCTCCGCCGCCGCCGCCGCCGCCGAGAGAAGAAGACAGTGTTGAAGAGGATGTGGGAGGGCTTGGGCTTCTTCTGGTGTCGAGAACAGAGGTGGGCTCAGTGCTGCCCACATAGCAATTCTCTTTGTTGCTGTTTTGGTTCCACTTTTGCTGCCGCTGCTGCTGATTGTGGTGGTGGTGGAGATGTTGATTTTGCGGTGGCTGTGAATCTGAAGTTGAAGAAGAGAAATCTAACACCCCCTTCCCTTGAAACTGCTCAAAGGGTAGGGGCATGGCCTTCATCTAACAAAATAAACACTGAAAAAAATACACACAAACCCAAGAACCCAGCAACCTCCAGTTTTTTCAAGACCAACAAAAACCCACCTCCCAAAAGACTCCAAGAGAACAAAATACAAATGGGTTCTCAAATTTACAAAAACCCAAGAGCTCAATGCTTAAATTTACAGAAGCAAAAGCTCTGGTTTTTTAGGCCTAAATCAAATTCTGACTCAAACAAAGGCTGCCCAAGTGCATGCACAGCTGAAATGAAATCTCAGAACACAGAGACACCTAGCTCTTAGGCTCTTAGCTGCTGCTGCTGTTGCTCTGGTAGCCTGATGCCTGTCTTTGTTGCAAACAAAACAAGCTCTTGTGTTTGATGGAAAACCTCAAGGCTCAAGACCCATTTTTGGAACCATCTTCTTCTTCATTTCTTGTGTGTGGTTTGGGCCCTTTGGTGGGTTTTTTTGATTTCTCCTCTGCCGGTGCCTTGAGGGGAGTAGTACTTCGTCTTCCTTCTGTTTTCTGCTATGTGGATGCGTGCAACATATAAAAGTGGTAAAGTGCTTCTCTCTCTCTCTCGTTTTCATACTTTTTTATTATTTTGTATTTTGCATTTTTCATTTTCATTTTTTATTACAATTTTTTATGTGGCTTTTGTCTGTAGATGTAGTTATCTCCCTGCTAGGGTTACTGTCACGCACTTCAAACCCACTCTCATGCATCACACGTAAATGCCAATCGCAAACTTCCTAGACAATTAAATTATATGTTTTTGTTTTGCCACAATTAAAATATATGTTCAACCACACCAAAAATGAAAAAAAGAAATATATTTATATATTAAAAAATGTATTTTCCAACTGAATTAAGCAATTTAATTTCCACAATGCCCAAAAAAAAAAATCACAAAGAAATAAAATTTATTTAATAAATATTAGAAGAGAAAAATCCCATTTCCCATGCACTCTTCTAAAAGGGCGCGTGAGAATGTTGTCCTTGTGATGGTTTATTTCTTTTATTAGTTTACAGAGAGCGACGAGAGACAGATAAAAGATGAACTGGCTGAAGTGGCTTTTGCAACTTGGTAGCATTTCCTAAATTACCTTTTTCCATTTGGCTACAATCTAGCTCCACTGCTCTTGCAAGGCTCTGCGAGTATAGGGCTATTTAAGTAATTTAGGGAGAACAGCTTCTGCTCGTCCTGGTTTTCGAAACTGAATCTGACGGCACGTTAATGCGTGGCCTTTTTTGGGTTTGAAGATATCGAGATGGATTGGACGGACCAGATATTTAGTTTGAGTTAAAAATATGTGGTTGCGATTCAGAGCTTCAATTTTTTTGTCGAAGTTTGTATCAGTGAGTAACAATTTAAATACTTTCTATTCAAACCCCAAAATACTCATTGCACTCTCCCTCCAAATTTTGCTTTTCAAAACTTTCGGCTTATATTTTTTTCATAATCTTATTCAAATGTTTTGGCAACTTAATATCAACATGAAAGTGATAGGATTATAAATCACATCCCACCAAAAAGATGGGATTAAGCTGAATGAGTTTATGTCTAATCCTGCTAGACCATGTAATAGTATATTTCAATCAATTATGCTCTTTAATTATGTGTACTAGCACCAAATGAACTATTCGATTACCGTTGCCCTCTTCAACCTATGTAATATAATTCAGTGTGATACCAAATTATCTAATTCAGTCTCAATCACTAAATTTGTCCTAAGTGGCTGAAAATATTCGCTCAAAACAACGGTTAAAGAAGAAAAATGGTCAATTCATCTACAACAAACGGGTAGACTTAGCTGATATCATCTTTGAATAGAGAGCGTAAAAAATTGAATTTTTGTCGACTAATAACTAAATTATGTTGATTTAATTTCAGTTTCATACATAAGTTCATTAGGAGCAAAATTTACAAGGTTTTGTGAGACAAATTTAGACTAATGAATTCTTATTGATACTTGACAATAGTAAAGGGAAGCTAAGAGCATTAGAATTTAGAACATGCTAATGTCAACTGTTTATGTAGCGTTTTGTGCCATTGGAAACAGACAGTAAATACCAAAAGTTGATTCAATAGACTTCTAAAATTCAAGAAGCAATAATGGCATGTGTAATCATGTTGGCAATGACCTTCCTAATTCTTTTGTTTCTTCACAAAGCCCATTTTGACTAAGATGAAGAATATAACGAGCACAGAAGTTTGTTAGACATGGTGGCCAGCCAAAATAAAAAAATTTGACATCATAACAGATAAGGAATTTACCTCACATTCTTCAATTGGGTCTATCAATAATCAACTTAGTTTCCAATAGCCTCAAATAACTCAAACAACACCTCAAATCACAGAATCATAGCCTAATTAGCCAAATAATCTAAATGTGGACAAAATCTGAAAACCTACTCAAAGTTCATAATAATTTACCTCAACTTGTAGAGTTCATTCTCTTGATCGTAAGGCGAAATCGATTCGTATTCATGATTTTGGACTTGCAAAAGGTTATAGACAAAATAAAGGTTTGGTTTGAAAAATACGAGAGAATTCAACTTCGGATAACCAAGCAAGTTTTTTTTTCTTTGCTTTTTCATTTTCTTCTTTATAGTCCAATAAGATATTACGTCATTTCATCCAAGCGGATGCTAAAATAGCGTGACACGCTTTACTAAGCTGGCGTCCATGCAACCACATGATTAGAATACCATTCTCCTCATCCAATGCTCCACATTTTTTCATGTCACGACTTATTAATTTAATAATTTTCAACTTTTAAAATTCACCAAAATAATTCCAAACACAGAAAAATTCCTTGAAATTTTTTACGAGCTAGTAATCACCTCTACTTTTATTCTGTGACTTCAAAAATCAATGTTTGACCAGAATAATTTTTTTTTGAAAAATTTCTCACTATTTCTAACTCAAATCATATAGTTTGAAATAAATTCTTAAAATTCTACATCGCTAAAAGTTCATAAAAACAGTTTATAAGCACGTGAAACATGTTCGTTATGCAAGGCATTGCAAGTTATGTTTGAGTTGAAATTAATTCCATATTGAAAAGCTAGAGGTTTTTTTTTTTTTTTTTGGTCAATCAAAGTTCATTAAAACCTCAAAAATGAGAAGGAAACAAACATAGAATACAAGGCCGAAAATGCAAAATGCAGAAACAAAGTACCACAAGCACAGAGAAGATTAAACTAAGAACCCAATACAGTTTAGTATAACAAATCTTTCCCATACAAAATCAAAACAAAATACAAAACCAAGCCACCATTACCAAAAAAAAATCAAAAACCGCACCAATATGATCACAAAAGAGGAGATCATTCTCCAAACAAGGCAGCAAAGCTGCACATAAAAACTAGAGCTCTTTATAAGGCGTATTTTTGGAAGTAGATTAATTTGAATTGGACTATGCAAGTGAAGTGACCCAAATGAATGACAAGTGGATTTGACCTATTGGGTCAATGCCTAGCAAAAGGAGTGAAAACTAAGGGGGTTTACCAGATGGACGTTCTGGGCTTTTCTCTACTGCGGATGTGGCATGAGAACTAGACTAGCATACTGGCTTCTTTTTTAGCCGTTTCAGAAAAGCCCATTATCGTCAAAAGCAAAATCTCTTTGTCAATTTGGTAATTTTCCCTCCTTAAACTCTGTTCAAAAGGGCCTGGCTCTCATGTATTTAGCTGGGCCTGAATGGGAAAGAAGGCGGCAAGAAATTGCTTTGCTTTGTCATAACAGAAAGAAAAGAAGGGGAGGCCGAAGGGGCCGTCAACGAGCAATAAAAAGAAAGCTTGCCCAAACATCAAAGCAGCCATAATCTTTGCCTTGAATAATTTAGACATTATTTCGGTGATCTTCAAATCGTTTCAAAATGACAGCAACATACCATTTTCTGTGATTTCTTTCTATCAAAGAATCATATGAATGGTTGATTCCTACGTAATACACTTCACTGCGCAATGAGCTGCCTACGAGTGAGAGAACAAATATTTTTCTCTTCTGTAAAAGAACCTAACCAGGTAACCCCGCCCTGGTTTTCTACGAGCAGGCTTCAGAAACCCCGAATATATTTGGTTCATTTCGCTCAAGAGTGCCAGATATTTTTGCAAAGATTATTAAGTTGGTGCTACTTGTTCTCTTTCTAAATCGTACATTCAGTCCATGCATGAAAACAATGGTAATATTGGTTCAAAATGCATCATACTGGTAAACTTTTGGTACATCAATCGTTGCTTCAAATGCATAAAAAAAGAAATGCAGCCTTTATCTGACATCATGCTGGTTCAAATGCATTCAGTCCTTGATTAATTATTTCTTTTGTGCTTTGAAGGTCATTGTGGAGAAGGCAGAGAACATTGACAATTTGACAGGAAAAAGTAAACACCAGTTTCATGTTACGTCCTGTTGTAATGAGTTTTGTGAATTGGTTAAAGTTATCTTTAGAATCATATTGGTTTCATAAAAAACATTTTAAATATTTTTTTTAAAATCCAAATCCATGTGGGGTGCTATTATTGGACATGTGTGTTGTAAGCAATTTAACAGAATTTTTTTATTGAATCTCACGATATGGACCAGTTTGATGTACGTGTAGTAATCATACATGTATATGTGTATGTAATAATAATAATAATAATAATAATAATAATAATAATAGTAATATATATAATATATGCATCTTATACATTGGTCAACATAGGACTAACTAATTCTTCCTTTCTACATGGGCTTAGTAGTCCCCTCCTAATGAGGTGTTTTTGGTGGGCCCGGTATTAGCAATCTCATCTAAGACTAGAATTAAATGAAACAAACATAGTACTAAATTTAGTCCAAGCCAAGCCTGTGTACCAAACGACCCCTTAAGGACCAACCATGTCACAAAAAAAAACACAAAGGACCAAAGGTGATAATTTATAAACCTCTGAGACCATTTGTGAAAATGAGCGTTAACTAAACATAGTTTTGCAAATATTTAAGATCTTCCCATTTTTTGTAAACTGTGTGAACCCAAAATCTCTATCCAGGGAGGGAGCTTTTCAACTTAATTGGGCTCATTTTCTTGTCATGGTCTATATTTTTGAAGAAAAAAATTGCTACCTACTGTGCTATATCAAAGCTAAACTGCTTATATATATAAATCTATATATTAATGACTTGATTATTTGACTGCATGACAGGCACTGAAGCACCTAGTTCAGTTTACTTGACTGCGAAACAATTTGTCTATGCATCTAAACTGAGTGCAGAAAAGGCAATCTACATATTTCTAGACAATGTCCTCCCACCTCCCTACAGGTATCTATCTACAGCAACTTCTCTCTCCCTCTCCCTCCCTCTTAGTTTAAGTTTAGGGTTGAAATTCAATGGCAATGCACCTTTGTCTTGGTAAATATAGTTAATTACTGATACTCGTTAAAATTTGGTTGGAAAGACGTTCATAAGTTTGTGGGATATGATTAAATTTCTGCAATAATACTTGGAGCATATGAATTGAATAAAACTATTGCAAAAATTCAGTATTGAAGAGAGGGATTTTAGGATTGATGGAAGAATTGGTAAACAACGGTTAATGCTTGTCCTAGCTATAAATCTTATATAGCTAACGTATTTAAAAGGCTAGAAGAAGCAAAAATTATATTTAAGAAGTTATAATCGCACAATTTGTGCCGTAACTCGAAAGCCTGATTACATGCTTCAATTTGGTTCGATATACCTTGGGGTGAATGGGGCCCCAGGGAGTCGTGGGGACCTCAGCGACAGCGCCTGGTAAATGACTATTTCACATGGCTGAGCGCCACGTGTCAAGCTTGGCCGGTAATGACGGTTAGGACATTTTGTCGGGGTCTTTGCTAGGGGAACAAGAGGGGTATGGTCCACGCTGCCCTTGTCTGCTGTCCCCACATCGTACACATTTATGTAGGCCCTACATGTGGGCCATGTTACGCTATTTCAATTTCTATCCCATCTCAAGAATTATGTCAATGCCATTATGCCATACCCACTCTTCTCTATACAATCGTTTGAGGGTAGATATTAAGAAAAGGGAATAGTGTATTGTATTATATAGGCTCATGAAAGATAAGTAGAGTTGGGATTTAGAGAGAGACAACGAGAATGGGTGTATACAAGCATGATAAATAAGTTATTGATCATGTTTATATATCAAAGTGTCGAATGAGTATGAATATTCATGATAGATAAATTTAGAGTTAGACTTGGAACATACGACGGACAGAGATGTATATACTTATCATAGATAAGTTTTTACCTATATCTCTACATCTACTAGCATATGCACCTAAAAATTACTATATGTTGATCAACACACTACTATAATGACATGAAGCTGAATTTGGGGAAGTTTTAATTACCACCTACGCTTAATTAATTTGCGTTACCGTGATCAACTACAAGGCTGCATACATTGTTTTTCTAAGCAGCTTAATGATGAATTTTTAAATTTTCTGTTGCACGTACGCACAAACCCTTTTGTCATATAAACAATATTTTAAATTATAGGAGAGACTAATTAAAAGGCATTTAGCGTGGATGCTTACCAACTAATTAATCACCCATGAAGTGAAACATCTTCCTTAAAAGCATGGATCGAGTTCATATATAGTTTATAGCCTAGGCTAGCCCCATTGATTCCTAAACTTCATTTGATTAATCATGATTTTCAAACCTAGCCTCTCTAGCGGTCACTCAATTTTAGAGAACAATAGACTAAACCTCTCAAACACACAATTTATTAAACGGAAATAAATGAACTATTCGAATTCACACATGAACGTGAATTTTTTTATCTTTATGAGATATGTAGAGCTCATAATATAACATGGTATAAATAGTGACATTATTTAAGTTATTACCGAAATGAGAGTGAGGTTCGAAGAGTGAAATTTTTCCCAGAGTTACCTGCCTAGTTGCTTCATAATATTGCTTGTTAGCTCTTCAATATGCATGCATCAATAGTTTGCTTGGAAATAGAAAATTAATTCACCATCCATTGCTCCGTTGCTTGTAAAAGCAAAAGGACGTACTACATCAAAAAAGGTCATTCCCCTAGCTGCCTTTTGAATGTGACCATGATTTGATGATTAATTAATCATATAATAATAATCATAGTTAACTCGTGATTAAAAAAGTCATTAGTTAATTTGTCCAAGCTCCAAGAGGTAAAAAGGCAGGTAGGGGCTAGGAACAAGGAAGCACAACATGCAAATGGGTGCGATTAATTTACGCTATATCTCAAAGACAAGTGATATTAGAGTGTGCCTCGGTTTGAACAATTAGGCAGACAGTGGACACTAGCTTTCTTGATTTTGTTCTTTGTTTCACCTCTTGTGCATGCAGCCCCATTTTTCTATTATATATATATGTTTGAACCCTTCTACAATTGAAAGTAAAATTAGATCTCTTTGACTCTCTCTCTCTCTCTCTCTCTCTCTCTCTCTCTCTCTCTCATAATACAAACAAAAAAGAGAGTGAGCAGGCCCCCCATATATTTTGAAGAGGGTTGAGAGTTGCATCCCTTTCTCTGGTGGGTGTGTCTTGTGCCTTGGGACCCAACAATTGAAATTTGAGAGAAAATTGAAAGGACAAAGTAAGAGACCACCCATATCTACATTTTCTTTTCTACTACTCCTTACCCATACACCTCCATGTTCTTCTGCTAGACCTACCAAACCTCTTAAATCTTCTGATCAAATACCTGCATTTATTGCTCATTCTCTCCCTCTCTCTACATATACCTCCTCTCTGATCACTAGCTCTACTGCAAACACCCCCTCCCCAAGCGAGCTTTTCTCTCAGTATCCCTAATATTCCATTTGTTTGCATCCTTCTCTCTTAATATGTCAACAAGTCCTAGTGCTCATTGCCTTCTTCTTTTCCTTCTTTGCCTTTCTTTGCATGCATGTAATGCCCGGCGTCTCGGTGCGGTTGAGAAGAAGCCTGAAAACAAACTTCATCTCATCAACAAGGTAACATGTGCACCATGTTGTTTAATATGATTTCTTCAATTCTTTCAATTTGAGTGGCGGCACAACATAAATAGATGATGGGAAATAGAGTCTGATACTGGGTATCAATGTACAGTATCTGATACATTTTCGATACTATATTTGATATTTCGTTAATATTTTGTAATATCGACAATGTACCAGATACTGTAGATTGGTATATGATATTAATAAATCACTTGTCCAAATCTGAAATTTGGATTAAATTAAACCAATCCACTTAACTAGCTAGCTTTTGGGTTTTGTGCAGAGTACTAAAGAAAAGGGTTCTGATAACATTCCAGCTGTGGCAAAGGTGAAGTCTTTCTCATCAAAGGCAGCACCTGAAGTGGCAAAAGAACAAAGCACAGCAGAGACTCAAAGTGATAACAGTATCAACACTAAGGAGCCCACGCACACGAAAGCCAGTGATGTATCAAGAAAAACAAAGAGGTCGGCCTCAGGTGCTGTTGAACATCATCCAACAACTGTAGATGATGATGATGATAACAAGTCGTCTTTCGATTCGGTTTCATGGCGTGTTCCCCACAAGAAACGTGGAGTTCAGAGACAACCAGGGTTCAATCTGGACTACTCACCCCCAAAGACACACCCTCCTTCTCACAACTGATATATATTCTCATCATATATAACTACATGATCACCAGCTGATGACCCACCTTTTTTCTTGTTCTTGTTTCTTTCCCTTGCCTTTGCATTAATAATTAATACTAATATACACTTCTGTCTCTCTCTCTCAATGCAATGTTCCATCAACATATGTATGCATGTGGGAAGTTACGGTAGTGAAGAAAGCTTGTAGGGCCTCACAGTCCTCATAGCTAGCTAGGTTAAAATGCTTATTTACATATATTATATGACCGCATAACAAAAGTGGAAATTCTATGTGTTATCAGGCTTTTCATTTCATTAATTTACATCAGAGCAGCCTCTTATCATTTCATGTGGACTATCAGGATTTAAACAGGAAAATGTGAAAGAGTACTGCATGCATGCCTAACTATTCTAATTTCAGATGCTTGTGCTTTTGGTCAATGGTTCGGTAATTGAATAGCGCGCACCAGGAAACATATTAATTGATCGGCAAAAATATATAACTTAACTTACCTGCCCAATTTTAGCTTTTGGTAAAAAAATTGATGGTAAAGTTCAGGTTAATTTATGTCATGCAGACACTTAAAAAAAAAAAAAAGGGTCACTCCAATGGGAAAATGCCTTTACCGACCACAAAGTGCCCTTGCTAAAGGCGTTCCGTTTTGTAATGAGATCGGTAAGTTGTGTTTTTATTTAGAACATGTGTTGGGATCGACTTAATTGATTAATTTGTATATGTTCCTGCCCAGATCTTTGATATTTTCATGGTTTGATGGGCATGGAGCTCAAGAAACCTTCAATTCTGTGGACAATGAAGGTAAACAATGAATTGAAAGCATTAAATGATACATGGCCTTAAGCATTATCTAAGACATTGATGGGTCGGAGAGAGAGCATATATTTGCGGTGAGATATATATCAAGTGGTTGGTTGGCTCTGAATTAATGAGGGTGGCAATGGTAGTTTGATGACCCCACACTTCTAGTTGATGTTTATATGTTTCTTGCATGTTATTGCATTGGTATATATTTCCTTTGCGAGGAAGGGCTAGCAGTTAATGATCATCTGGTGAATGAGAGCTCCATATGCAAGCAAAGTTTTTCTTTCGCACAATATTAACACAAATTCGACCTGATTGATTTTGAATTGGATGTTCACATTCTAATATGGTATTGGAGCAGGTTATCCATATGTCATGGCCAACAACTTACCGTACTTTCACGTGTTATGCTTAAATGACGACACACGTGAAGAGTGTTGATGCCTTTCATAATTCTATAGAAAAACACACATACAAAATGACTCCACGGTTACTTAGCATACATCACCCTATCTTTCCTTTTTGGCGGGTCCTGACTCCTTGTGCCTTTTAGAGGTCGTTGACAATGCAATGAACTTCAAATCCATATCTTATTCATAAGTCTTTCTTTTCTATTTGTTGTGCCAAGAAAAGACAACAGTGAACCTTTTTCTACTGCTTGACCTTCATGCCTGCCTTATACATATTGTTCATACAACCAGCCCCTCGAAGTCCAGTTATTTTGATTAATTTATTATTCAACACAAAAATCTACTTAGGCATGCGCCATGTCCCAGACCCAGAGGACCCAGACCTAACCAGAGAGACATAAGATGCAACATTTTCAAGGGTGTCTCCAAAAACAGGCAATCTGTAGATGTGATTCAACTCAAAATTTTAAAATCCCCATAAACAATCTTTATGGCAACAAACATCCCATGTATCCCTAGTAGCCAAAATTCTTAACAAATCCATAAGTTGAAACCCAATGTGCCTCTTCCCCATGTGATCCAACGGCTCAAATTGCACTCCATGCTAATCCCCATCACATAACCTTGTTAATTTCTGTTCCTTGTTTGTTTGTTTTTTCGATTATTAATTTTTTTTAATCATTCATCCCAAAGAAAAAATAAATGAGAAAGAAAGAAGAAGAGGTGGGAAAAGTTTGCATTTTCCAAGATGAGATCATTTCTCTCTACTTGAGAAACCAGATTGAGGCTTCCTATACATTTTGTCTCCCAAGATTAAGTGGAGGCAGCCTAGTTTTACCAATTAATTATGCACTTTAATTTATTATTAAATTGGGCATTAAGTACTTTTGATGGATCGGTGCTCCTGGTTTTTATATTCTCAAGTCAAATGCTACGTTTGAAAATGGATGAGTGTAGATTCACACTCTTCTAATTACTGATATTTTATCACCGAATTCAACTTTAGATGTCAAATTACTGATATTTTGAAAATGGATGAGCATATTCTTACACGCTAGATGTCAAATTCACGAGTTACACTCAAATTTGTATCTTTTGAAATTTACGATTTTAATTTACGCTAGATATTAAATTGGTAACAAAATCTCTTCCAAGCCCAAAAAAATATCAATAAAAAGAAATTCCGCTGCCGGGATTCGAACCCGGATTAACAATTATCCATTTGTGAGTATTGCTACAGCGGATTTTGGTGATCATAAATAGATTAAAAAAACCTATATAAACGAATTTATGGAGCTAAAAAGCCCATTTATTTTTGCGTTGAATTTGGGTTTTTCCCAAAATGAGGTGGGCTGAGGAGCTGGGCCTTGGAGGTCTCAGGTGTGTGTATGTGAAACTTCTTCTTCGTTCACAATTTCCCGCCAAAACAACCTTTCCAAATTGAAAGAGAAACTCGAGATTTTCCAACAACCACAACCCACAACCCACAACGCATAAACCAAACAAGAGATTGAAAATTTCTGGAGAGAGGGAGAGAGATGGAGGTGAAGAAAGCAGGGGCGTCGTTGGATTCGGTGATCTCATTGTTCAACCGTCGGATCGCGGAGCTTCAAGACCTCGTCATTGCGCGAAACAGTAAGACCCGACCCGACCCAACTGCTACTCTGCTTTATTCAATTTCTCTAATCCCAGGCGTAAATCTGAGCTCTGAAGTGTCCACGTGGCAGTGTATCCGGAGAGCAGCGTCACTGATTTGTCGGCCGTTGACGCCGCAGTGAAGACCATGGAGCTTCAGGTTCAGGCCATCAAGGACCGCCTACGCGACGAAACCCTAGCCATCCCCAAAGCCAAAGTACCCCCTCTCTCCATCTCTCTCTCTCTCTCTCTCTCTCTCTCTCTCTCTCTCTCTCTCTCAAGTTTTCAATATTCGAAATTTGAATTTTCAAAAGGGGAAATTAAAAAATGAAGTAAAATTCTTAATCTTGCAACTAGGATTGTAAAAGAAAGGAATTTGATCATCTGGGTGTGTTTGGTACATATTTTGCCTGTATAATTCTCAGTGAATTACAATTAGATGTTATAATGTGATGGCAGAAACTCATCGATGCGGCGGTGAAGCAGCAAAAGAAATTGCAGGACCTGTCAAGTTATGTGCCCTCACATATTCCTGAAAGAATGTCTATGTTAGGTTTGGTTACTAATAGATGGTAAAACAAATTTCTCAGGCATCCATATGGATTAAGTAACTTTGGTTTGAGTTTGAAGTTTATTTGCATTTGATAGCTAGAGGATTTGTGTTGTGTTGTTTGTTTCAGTTTATTCCCCGAAGGCTCTCAACAAAACACCGGTTTCGGGTCGTTGAAGCTTGAGGAGGTGCCTGCAGCACTACCTAAGGTAATAAATGATGTGCAGAAAATTGCTTAGTATTTCTTATAGAGTGGCCCTTTTCTTCAGACTATTGGTGTATTGCTTAGGGTTGGGTACTATCATACTAAGATTGGATTTTTTTTGGTTCTTTTGTGCCCTTGGGAAATGATGTGCAGAAAATGATAATGGAAGACTGTTGCTCAGTTCTTTAGCTAGTTTGTTCTCGAACCATCTTTTTTTATATATTTCAGATACCATAGGAGGGTCATCTGTGCTTTCTATTTTTGTTAATTTCAGGAGAAAAAGGGTCGTTCCACTCCACCACTGTGGTTCATAACTGCTGAAGAGCTGGATTCCCTGTCAGGGTGAGTGAACTTTTCTTAATTTCTCTTACTTTATTTGTTAAGAGCGCGTCCCATCTTCACTGTATGCTTTTGAAAACAAAAGCTTACTTACATGATAGGTGCGTTCACATCTGAGTTGGGCATAGGCTGTCCAAATGGGACATCTCAAAATCAAGTTGTATAAATGTGACAGAGAGGTATAGTAATTGTGTAAATCTATGAGGTCGAACTCCTACATGTACAAACAAGTAATAGTATTGGACTTAAGCCTTGTCTCAAATGGTTAACAAGTAAAGTTGGTTGTCACGTCTTCTTCTAATTCCAGAGTAAAAATGAGTTAGATGACTTGTCGCTGTCACGTCTTCTTCTAATTCCAGAGTAAAAATGAGTTAGATGACTTGTCTGTCGACCTGATCTTAAAGTACTATACATCCACAAACTACAGACATTTCCTTTGTTGGGAACAAAAAGCTTCCCCTAGTATGCAAGTATGCAAAACAAAAACAAAAAAATGCTACGGGAATAAAATTGATGAAAAGCAAGAAATATGGCAATGCTAAAAAGGATTTAGAAGGTGTTCTCTTTCCATTCATACAGTTATCTCATAATATTATCCTTTCGTTTCATAAGAATGTTCCACCACTTCAAAATCTCTAACTCTTTCCAGCTATGATACACATACTATAACAATGAAGGTTTCCAATTTGAAACATAACTTTCTTTGTGTTGCCTTGGCATATAAGAGAATATGATAGCTCGTAATTCAATAGAACTGTGATATCTATTGGGTAATCCGATATTGTCTCCTTTTAATTTTTCCCCAATTTTCTTTCCATGGTGGATAGGTGATGGAAAATGAGTTCTTAGGTATCTAGTCCTTATTATTCACGTCATTTGGTTGCTCTAAGTATTTTTAGCTGCAGATACATGAGAGGAAGGCTCACTGTAGAAAAGATCAATGCAGCTATTAATGACATGGCAACATATGCTGAAGCAAATTCTCAGCTTATATCTGCCCCAAAGAAGAGGGTTTATGCTCCATCTCTTTGAGTTTTTGGTTTGTACATTAATGCTATTGCACAGGTCTCACTCTGGTGACCAATTATCATGCAGGTGGCAGGAGATAGTTGGGAAAAGGCCCTGGTAAGTGAACTTATAGCTTCTCAATGTTCTGGGGTTCCATTGGTGGCCAATTGGGCCCATGGGTTACAAAGTGGGAGATCGCTATCTCTCATCATATAAGCCTCTCCATCCTTGGAGGTGGGAATTGATCCCAGGTTAAAAGGGCATGCTTACTTCACTTTTCTCACGATTGAGGGCAGGCCACCTCATATTGTGTTGCTTACTATGCACTCTTCGAAATAAATATAAAAAAGAAGAAGAGAGAAATAGCAATGTCCTTTCCTCTGTCCCGTTCCAACACCATTGTGTTTTCTGTTGGTTATAAATGATGCGTCTAGTAGGGTTTTGGAATATGGGACTCTGTGATCTGTGTTACCATTTCAGTCAATGGGCATGTGGGCTGTCACTGCTGCTTAAGTAGTCATATTCCCGAGCATGGCATGTAATTGCTTACTTATGCCTTAGTATTCAATACCCACACTAAAATATGCAGGAACTGAGAGATATTGCAATGACAGAAGCAGTAAAGGGAAAACACTTCTTTCTCGAAACTGACATGAAGGGACCAGCCTTGAAGCCTGACAACACTGGAAAAGCAATACTAACTGTAAGTCTGTGCCTTATCTTTATTTTTCAAACTTTTATGATGTGAAAAACTAAAAAAGAAATTAGGACAAAAAATATCATAGTTCAATTAAGAAAACTACACTTTTTTTTTTACTTAACTTGAGTAAATATATTACCTTCCACGCTTCATGAACTACAAACTGAATACTTTATATTTTGGTCAAATTACCCTGGTATTTGTATCAATCTGCTGTACTTGATTTCTGTTATCTTTTTAGTTGAGACAAATGGAGTTAGCTAGTCATGTATGTAAGATAATCCTTGAGTATGATTTAGTTAATGGCTACATTCTCTTCTAGCAAAGAGGTCTTAAGTTCTGATCCTCCCTTCTGAATAAGTGATTAAACAAAAAGAGTTTCTGTGCTATATCCACTTGGAAGATGATGGCTTGACAAGTGCAAGGTTTTGCAATGGCATTTATCTTACATGCCTTGTTACTTTTGTTCAGTTACTTGAGTGAATAAAATTGAATCCTTGTGCATGCTGCATTACAGGTCCTTCGTCACCTTGGTCGTGTAAGCGAGACACGGATTGGGCCTCATCGAGTGATCATTCTTTTGAAGCGTCATTGACAGGGCCTGCTTTTTCAAAGAACTGGCGGTTTGGTTCTTAATCCGTTTCAAGTTTGAACACAACTGCAAGTTCTTACATTGCATCCAAGTTAATTCTGGCCTAACAATTTGTGGAACCTTGGAAATGGCAAGAAGCCGATGAGCTTTTTAGGCTGTGCTCAATTGGTTAAACTTATTTTTTATAGTTATGAAATTATTGGCTATTGGAGCTTTTTGTGAAGATCTTTCATTGATCTTGACATTACCACAATGTATTTCATTCTTGATCTCATGCTATATATAATACAACGGTGAAGGAAAAGTCTGATCCTGATCAATAATTATGCCAAAATCGATGAAGCGACAATAATACAACTAGAATACTCACATTCGGCTTATGGTTGAATTGGTTGAATTTTTGATAGACTAGTATGTCTGCCTTGCTTATGCTTTTATAGTGAAAAAGAATGCTGCGTACAGTCAATAGTAACAGTTTCTGCTAAGACTGCTCAAGGTGAGGTCAAATGGTATTAAGTTAAAACTTAGGATGATTAAATGTATATACATGATATATGCATAAGCTTCCATGGTTCACATGCTTTGTGTGTGCATATTGTACAGACATGATATTTTCTCGTATTGTTGACGGACTAGGTATGAGTGATCAGTAATGTTCTTATAACGTATACATTGTATGAGTAATGTTTTCTTTTGAGGCTTTTTAATGTGTGGTCAAATTCACAGTATCACAACATAATTGTATTTATCATTTCCCTTATAAATACGTATGTTGTATAGAGGGAACATGTGTCTTTACATAGTGTGAGAGTTTATATTGGGTTCCTCTTTATAAAGTCACCATAAATTGATAAAAAGTTAGATACGTGACTTTTATGGTAAGATTAGCATGACTCATATCATGTACATTGTTTTCTAATGACTACGACTTAAGTCATTCAATTTAACACACCGCATACTTAATAAACAAATGAACTAAAAGGTGATCATAACTTCTCAACATTGTATCAATAAGGAGGGGAAAAAAGGGTGTTGTTTCATCTCTCATGTCAACATAATTAGTTCTTCCACAACGAGAAATTTGAGAGTTTGAGAGTGGTGTAATCTATAAGGATTGAGATAGGTTTAAAGTGCATCGTTGTCACATGTGCCCTGTTTGAGCTCATAATTTGGTATGTTTTGATCTCGATACTGATCATGATTTGATTTGGTTTGAGGAACCTCTTGTTTTGATTCAGAACTTGATTGTATTGTTACTTAAGTTTGTTCAATGCAATATAGTTTTTCTTCAAAAAGAGAGAAAAAAAAAACTGAATGCAATGTTGGACTATTTTGGTTAGTTGGGTGGGATATTGGAGAATGCTAAAGTATTTCAAGTTTGAATAACAAGAAGACTGCCACCTGTATTTATGGTTTAGCTATATAGATTGTCACGTGTCTCAGTTACCGTTCATTGTATACATCAACTCTTTCTCCGTAATTTATTAAACAAGATCATATCAAATATGGTGGATGATATTCATTTTTTCGCAACTCAATTGGACATTGGTGTAGTGGTTCACCAACATTGGTGGAGCAATTGCTTGGCTCTTTCTTTGGCACAATTTGGTCTGAAAGCACAAACTTTTGCTTTTGGGAATATATCGCTGCAAGCTGGTTGTCACCGCTCTTGGAAAAGGATTTAGAGAATAGTTAGAATGTTTTTCTAAAATAGTTTTTTAAGATGTTGCGGTACTCTTTTTTTTATATCTAATTTTCCTCTATTGGGAGTTTTCAACGCAAGGTTATCCGGTCTGCAAGGAATTCTTGTACTTGGCTGCTTATTGAATGAAGTTTTTCACCTTCTTGATAATTTTAAAAAAAAAAAAAAAGTATTCCAGTATTATACGATAATGGCTCTCACCTTATGATAAGAGACTCCACAAATGTCTTTCAATTAAAAAGTAATATATTACTGGGAGATTCACTATTATACCTAATATAGGAGCCCAAATGATAAAAAATCATATATGAAATGGACTTTAGAAACACATCCAAAATCCATTTACAATATAACAAAAAGGCTTATAACTTCTTTTAAATTACAAAACTGCCATTGATTTCTTAAAACAAACCCAACTTCAAAACCTCATAAAAAAGCTTAAAACACTTAATAGGGCATCAAAGTAATTTAATAATCAAAATTAAATTCAATAGGGTCAACTATCATTTTTTGAGTTTTTTTTGGGTTTGTTTATAGAAATTAAATAGTGTAGGATTTATTTATAATTTTAGTCATAAAAATGGGTATATAACTAAATATCTCTTTATTAAAACCAAACAAACCAAGAGGCAGCCCAAGGCATACCCAACAAATTTACAACCAACCAGCTCAAAGCTGAAAAAGTGAGAAACAACATAAAGGTCCAACAAGTTAATCAGGACCTAACAACGACAAAACCTAACCAAAGCTGAAAACTAAAAACAAAACTAGACCTAGCTGATGCAAAAACCAATACCTTGCTCATCATTAGGTAAAAATCAAAGAGTGAATTAATCCGAAAATTAAACACAGCATTGCCAGAAACGTCATCCCCAGGAAGGATAACAAGATGAGAGCATGGATGCTGCTTAGTCTTTGCCCTGTTGTCATTCTTTTTCTTCTAGGAGCAAGTGCTTCTCGACGAGCATACATGGTTAATTCTTTCTGATATGAACAAGTAATTACTATTCTCTAATTATGATTGAACAAACAACCTGGCTCTCATGTTATTTATAAGCAAGTAAGATGGCTATGATCATCGGAGTCCTTTTAGGAAAAGATTAAGAAATTTAAGTTCATCAAATTAGGATTTGCTGGCTAATACTTGAAAAACAAGGAATCAAATCCTTTTTGTACTTTGTTTTCCACTTTATTAATCTAATCAAATTATAAATTTATTTGAAAGCCAGCCTAATAAATCTATGTTTTATTCTTAGCTATAAACATTAACCTAAACGCGTTTTTGATGTCCCATATGGATTCCAAAATTAGATCGAAAGTTGTAGGGGCAAATTTTGGTAATTGAAATTAGTGTTTTGTGCTTTGATTTCATAACCACGTTTGTTCATGTTTAAATTGTTTCTGAGAATCATGCCTACGTGTGCCCCTTTGCCATGTAATTTGTTCATATGTGACGTGAACTTTTACTGTACTTTTTTTTTTGGTTACCCAAACAACAAAATTGACTGCATTAAATGAAGCACATCGCATTCGTATCTATAGTTTCACTGGTCGACATTAATGAAAATTCTCTTGTCTCTTTGTTGTATTATAGATCATGATGAAGATTGAGCTCAACCTCTGGTCGACATTATTTGTCTAGCTAAATAGTGGACCTTGTGTGGCAAGCAGCAATTGAGGTATGAACAAAGATGCTAAATTGAGGTATTTTGTCTGATGGGTCGCATTTTCCCTATCTTTATGCATAAGATATTTTTCACTACCTATGAAATCTGGGATTTGTGCATGAAAGCATCCTTCCCAAAAGAATTTAGATTTCATGGATGGATTGTTTTATTTTTATTTTTTTCAATGAACCATAATAATTAAATTTTGATACAGAGAAATCCATATAGTTTGTTCATTGATCTTGACACTACCAACAATATTTCTATTCTTGATCTCATGCTATATACAAGGGCGAAGGAAAGGTCTGACCCTTATCAATAATGGTGCTGAAATTGATGAGCTACTAGGCCATGTTTGGTGACTGGGATTGGATTGAATTATGAGGTAGAATTGAATTGCAATGGATTGAAATGATAACACTAATCCAATGATGTGTTTGATACTACACGTGATTAAGGGGTTGGATGAATTGAAATGTGCTATATTACATGACTTAGTAGGATTTGATATAATTCAATCCAACTTGATCCCCACCTTTTGGTAGTATTCATAATCCTTGATGTATAACATATGGCGGAAGCAATCGAAGAGGAGCTGGAGTGACGCACGTGCAAGGGTAAATCGGGCAAATTGAAGATTTGGGCTTCGAGCTCAGAATCGAGCCCATAACCCATCGATTTGAAAAGAATGACGTCATGAGTAAAACTGATTGCTTAACTATGCGTACGGGTTTTTTCGGGCATCTGAGATCGTTTAGTTTCCCGAAATCCAGTTTTAAAGGTTTTACAATTTTTGGAAGCTTTGTTATTTTTTCTATTTTAATTCCTTGTTTATTCCTTAGGTTTCTAGGAGTATTCAAACAGATTTTACTCGTGGCTATTCTATTTTGTTATTCTAATTTATGAAATAAACTTCAAGGTTTCCTCATATCTTCCTGGTGGATTCCAAAGTTACATGTTTTAGGCTAAGGTTTTTGCCAATCTATTGTCAGGCTACGTCAATCCTACTACATTTTCGCTTTAGTAGGATTAGACATAATCCAATCCATGTTGTTGTTAGGCCACCAAACATTTGACTAGAATTATGAATCATATCTACATAATCCAACTCACTAAGCAAGCCCCTAGAATATTCATACATTTTCGGCTTATGCTTGAATTGGTTATTTCAAAGAAGTATGTATTTTTGCTTTAAAAAAAAAAAAAAATTTGTGTTCACAGAAGGTTTAACTTCAAAATATAATTATCCATCTTGTATACAAATTCTACAAAATATCCTTAGTTAATAAAAAGGAAGAAGTCATCGATCCCGAACAAGGTTAAAGTGTTCTGTTGGAAGCTTGCCCATGATATTGTGCTCACCAAGGAGAACTTGATGAAGAGAGAGGTGGCGGTTTTTCCTCTGAGTGTTGTGTGTGTGTGTGTGTGTGGAGGGGGGGGGGGGGGGGAGGGGGGGAGAATAGGAATCAGAACCTTGATGCAGATGGTCTTAAGGGAGAAAGAAGGGGAAGTACGGGATTTGATATTGTTGACTTTGTGGCTATCTGGACAAATCGCAATAACAAATTTTGGAATGGTAACAAAAGAGCCCTCAAGAAATTGGTGCTTTTGCAATTGGATGCAGAGAGGGCTCCTACAAGGATAGATCCAGGATTTGAAAATAGGGTGGGCTAAATTTACCTTACATACAAACTTAGAAAACTTGACGATACTGGTGAATTTCATTTAAGTATGAATTTTAAGGTCAATTAACAATTACATGATAAACTTCTCCATGAAAGGAAAAGAATTGAAAGCATTAATTTATCATCCATTACAAAAGAAGAAGAAAAAAAACTGAAGCATTTTAATCTATCTAGAGCCAAGCCAACTTGGAAAATAAAAATGAAAAGAAGGCTGCCAAAATTTATAAGAAAAAAAATGAATTAACCTTTTATGTACACTAGAAAAGGTTAAAAAAAAATTGGACAGAAAAAAGTAGTGTGTTTTCTAAAAAGGCTGAGTATTAAATATTAATGTGGGGTTAGTATTTATTTTACGTACTGCCACACTTGTGGGATTAGTTAACTAAAGAACAAAAAAGAGATTTTCTGTGACTGGGATCACTGGGATGGGGTGTATGGAGGTGTGCTTTGTTGGACTAAGTATTAATATTGGACTAGGGTCACCCGGGCTATAGCCCATATTAACATGGACGTAGGACTGTCCCTGAGCTTGCACGAGAAAGTTGAAGGAGAAAATTGGTGATAACCATATTCCATGGCTGCCCCGTCCGAGTGGATGTGTTAAGGTAAATTTTGATGGGGCGGTGGGAGAGGCTGGAGGTGTAGGAATGGTGGTGCGTGATGAGAGGCAGTTTGTGGCTGCTGCTGTGGTGCACACTGCGCAGGCTTTAGTGGCTGGTGACACTGAGGCTTATGCGCATGCGGCAAGAGAGGCTGTGAGCCTGTGATGCTTGCACAGAAATTTGGGCTGCAAAATGTAATTTTTCGAAGGAGATTGCATGCAAGTAATCACAGCCCTCGCACAACCGGATGAAGACCAATCCTATTTTGGTAGTTAATTGAAAATATAAAAACCCTGGTTAAAGACCACAGTGGGTTTAGTTTTATGTTCACGGCATCAAGCTAACGAAGTGGCTCATAGACTTGCTAGGTGTGCTCTTTCTTGTAAGTCTACAATTGAGTAGTTTGAAGAACCACTAGATATTATTAAGGACACTTCGATTAATGTTTGTAATCGGGATAACATATATATTTATCAGTAATGTTTCCTTACGATGCTTTTTAAATTCACAATATCACAACTAAATACATATGTTGTACAGAGGAAATATATGTCTTTACGTAGTGTGAGATTTATAGTGGGATCCTATTTACAAACTTCATAAATTGATAAAAAGTTAGATACGTGACTTTTTATGGTAAGATTAACATGACTCATATCATATACATTGTTTTCTAATGACTCTGACTTAAGTCATTCAATTTAACACACTGCATACCTAATAAACAAATGAACCAAAAGGTGATCATAACTTCTCAACATTGTAACAATGAGGAGGGGGAAAAAGGTGTTGTTTCAACTTCATTTCTCCCATGTCAACACATATATATAAAATTAGTTTTTCCTGAACGAGAAGTTGGAGACTTGAGTGGTGGGGCATATTGGAACATTAGAGCTCAAACTGAGTGATTCATCTCTGCTTGGTGTAAGCTATGAGGATTGAGATAGGTTCCAAAGTGCATCGTTATTGTCTCATGTGACCGGTACTTGCAATGATGTAGCTCATAGTTTGGTATGTTTTGATCTCAATACTGATCATGATTAGGTTTGGTTTGAGGAACCTCTTGTTTTGATTTAGAATTTGATTGTAAACCTCTTGTTTTGATTCAGAATTTGATTGTATTGTTACTTAAGTTTGTTCAATGCAATATAGTTTATCTTTAAAAAGAGAGAGAAAAAAAAATAACTGAATGTAATGTTGGACTATTTTAGTTAGTTGGACGGGATATTGGAGAAAGCTAAAGTATTTTAAGTTTGAATACATGCTAGTTTAGAGTCACAACAAAAAATATCTTCTACATGATCAGTGATAGAGTCAGAAATTGAGGTTAGAGAGGATCCTCTTGTAAAATATAAAATAAAGAGAATGAGAGCATCTTGAAAATCATTTTCAGACTCCTTGACCAATATGGCCTAAAGTAAAAATCAATAAATAAGCTTTAAATTACAGCTTTCACAAGTTCTGATTGTTGTATATATAAAACCCTTGTATCCTCTTTCAATATTCAATTTAACTCAATTCATACACACAACATTAAATTATTTAAGAAAAAGAGAGAGAGAGTTGAGAGTTGAGTGTTGAGTAGGGGCCTCGGACCCCTCAGATCCCCACATGGCGCCATCACTGTACATGACATGACATTTCTCTGGGTGTCATTGTTCTATACATCGTTTTCTTCTAACAGATTCATGGCCTTGACCCATCTCTAGGTTTACACTACTGAACTGAATAGTCTGGATTCTATATGGAGACAAATTTCTTCATTTGATAATGTATATATTTTTATAAAATAAATCATATTTATTTTCCAATTGTAAATATTTTTCACACATTTTATTACTGTTAGAAATTACAATTGACAAATACGATATACGATTTTCCATGTATTCCTTCCCATGTATTATTTTTTCCATTGCCTACCCCATTGGATCTCAGTCTCCACCGTAAGAATAAGTTTAGGATTTGTAGGGAATAAAGAGAAAACGAAATCATCATTTTTTTTTTTTGGCCCTAGAAAACACTCTGTCTACCTTTTATCAAAGGGCCGTAAGTGTTTTCAAGCAGGTTTACCAAGTGGTTGTGGCCCTCCCTTTCTCTCTACTTGACATCTAGTATTGAAATAGGATTGTCTTTCCTCCCAATGTAACAAAAAAGAGAAAGGGTATAAGCGGTATTTTCTTTCTTCTTCTACCATATCAACTAAAGCGTAAGCAGTGAAATTGGAGTTATGAATTTATAACCTATGGATAATGAAACCAAGTATTTCTACAGAATATAAATTTATGGGTAATTAATCTACTTATATATTATCCGAAGTTATATCACATAACAAAATTCCATTATTATACAATAATGGCTCAAACCTTAGGACAAGAAACAGCACAAATGTCTTTCAATTAAAAAGTAATAAATAAATAAAAGTAAATTCATTAAAACCAAACAAACCAAGAGGCAGCCCAAGGCATACCCAACAAATTTACAACCAACCGGCTCAAAGCTGAAAAAGTGAGAAAGAATATAAAGGTCCAGCAAGTTAATCAGGACCTAAAACAACAACAAAACCTAACCAAAGCTGAAAACTGAAAACAAAACTAGACCTAGCTGATGCAAAAGCCAAAACCTTGCTCATCGTTAGGTAAAAATCAAAGAGTGAATTAATCCGAAAATTAAACACAGCATTGCCACAAACGTCATCCCCATGAAGGATAATAAGATGAGAGCATGGATGCTGCTTAGTCTTTGCCCTGTTGTCATTCTTTTTCTTCTTGGAGCAAGTGCTTCTCGACGAGCATACATGGTTAATTCTTTCTGATATGAACAAGTAATTACTATTCTCTAATTATGATTGAACAAACAACCTGGCTCTCATGTTATTTATAAGCAAGTAAGATGGCTATGATCATCGGAATCCTTTTAGGAAAAGATTAAGAAATTTAAGTTCATCTCAAATTAGGATTTGCTGGCTAATACTTGAAAAACAAGGATTCGAATCCTTTTTATACTTTGTTTCCACTTTATTAATCTAATCAAATTATAAATTTAATTGTAAGCCAGCGAAATAAATCTATGTTTTGTTCTGAGCTATAAACACATTAACCTAAACGCTTTTTTGATGTCCCATATGGATTCCAAAATTAGATCCAAAGTTGTAGTTGCAAGTTTTGTTAATCAAAATTAGTGTTTTGTGCTTTGATTTCAAAACCACATTTGTTCATGTTTAACCATTGTTTATGAGAATCATGCCAACGTGTACCCTTTGTCATGTAATTTGTTCATATGTGAGGTGAATTTTTACTGCACTTTTTTTTTTTCCGATTACCCAAACAACAAAATTAACTGCACTAAATGAAGCACATCTTATCTATCGTTTCACGGGTCGACATTAATGAAAATTCTCGTCTCGTTCTTCGTTGTAATATAGATCTTGATGACGATTGAGCTCGAACTTTGGTCGACATTATTTGGCTGGCTAAATAATGGACCTTTGAATTTGATTGAGGCATTTTGTCTTGTTTTTGTCTGATAAGTTGCTTTTTCATAGCTTTACGCATCAGATATTTGTCACTACCCAGCCTGGGCCGCGAGGACTATAGCCTAGGGCCCCAAATAATGTTTTTTTGGTAATCTATATATATTATTAATATTTGTTTAGGTCTATAATTAAGTAAAAAAGAAAATACATACATGTGCAAAACAAAAAATTCGTTCTTGTTAAACTATGATTAAGGGAAAAAAGCTTCATTCTAATTTATTCCCTTTCCCCATCAAAAGTAATAATAATTAAAGCTTCCTAGAAATCTGGGATTAGTGCATGAAAGCTTCCTTCCCAAAAGAATTAAGATTTCATGGATGGATTGTGATTTTTTTTAATGAACCATAATAATTAAATTTTGATATAGAGAAATTCATATTGTTTGTCTTGTGACTAAAGAATAAAAAAATATTTTCACCAAAAAAAAAAAGAAAAAAAAAAGAAAAACAAAATATTGACAGTGGAGAACCATTTATCTTCTGGGTGTGAAGCCAGTGAGCAAGTAGAACGGAAGGTTCCAGTTTGATTTCCAGTTTGATTGTTGTCGACACATTTGGTAGTTTACTAGTTTTCATAACATAATTACTCCTTGTTGTGAAAGTGATATCTCTCATTATGAATTCGGTGGTAAAGAGCATCTATCTACACAACCAAGATAGGTGCTTCATGTTGTCAAAGTGATATCTCTTACTCGTCCAGAGGCTCGTCGTTCAGTGATAGAGAGCTATCTACACACTCAAAATCGATGTCGACTGGTAACTCCCTTTAGTAGAAGGAGAACCTTGATTCTTGGAAGTATTTCGCAAAATAAGGACACGATCAAGATGTGTAAACCTTCTTTGCCTAATAAGAACACGGGAGTCCTTTGTTTTGGTGCCATAGATTAGAAAGCACAAAATTCAGAATGCTCCAAATTTGAATATGACCTATTGCTACCCAGAACAGTGTACGCTGTCTGCACACATGGGGGGGGTGTCTTTGACGAATTTATATATATATTTTTTCAGGAAAAGAAAGTTTTTTTTGAAGTCAGAGAAAAAGAAAGTCTATAAATACCCTAATTGTGTTCACTATATCCACCACCTCCATCTACAAGTTAAAGCAAGTATATATTTCAATCAGGCACTTCACCGCCTGAGGGGAATTTAGTTCTAAAATGGCTTCTCCTAATGCATTTGCAACTTTTGCTCTTCTTCTCTCCCTTACCCTTGTGTTGTTCACTACAGTGAGTTCAAATGATCATGTTCCTAATTGTCCACCAACACCACCAAAATCCCCAAAACACCCTCCCCCTTCAACCCCAAAACCAAAACACCCTCCCCCCTCAACCCCAAAACCAAAACACCCTCCTCCCTCAACCCCAACCCCAAAATGCCCTCCCCCAGCCCCAAAACCACCTCCCCCAACTCCGAAACAACCTCCTCCAACCCCAAAATGCCCTCCCCCAACCCTAACTCCAAAACAACCTCCTCCAACCCCAAAATGCCCTCCTCCCTCAACCCCAACCCCAACACCAACACCAACGCCAACTCCAACTCCAACCCCAACCCCAACTCCAACCCCAACTCCAACCCCAACACTAACACAATCTCCTCCAATCCCAACACCAACACCAACACCAACCTCAACCCCAACGCCAACTCCAACCCCAAACCCAACCCCAACGCCAACGCCAACGCCAACGCCAACGCCAACTCCAATCCCAATGCCAACCCCAACACCAACTCCAATCCCAATGCCAACCCCAACCCCAACACAATCTCCTCCAACCCCAACCCCAATACCAGCACCAACCCCAACGCCAACGCCAACTCCAACCCCAACTCCAACGCCAACTCCAACCCCAACCCCAACACAATCTCCTCCAACCCCAACCCCAATACCAACACCAACCCCAACCCCAAACCCAACCCCAACCCCAACACAATCTCCTCCAACCCCAACCCCAATACCAACACCAACCCCAACCCCAACTCCAACTCCAACGCCAACTCCAACCCCAACCCCAACCTCAACGCCAACACCAACACCAACACCAACTCCAACCCCAACCCCAACCCCAACTCCAACAGCAACCCCAACCCTAACCCCAACGCCAACCCCAACCCCAACACAATCTCCTCCAACCCCAACCCCAATACCAACACCAACCCCAACCCCAACGCCAACGCCAACACCAACACCAACACCAACCCCAACCCCAAACCTAACCCCAACCCCAACGCCAACCCCAACCCCCACACAATATTCTCCAACCCCAACGCCAACGGCAACTCCAACGGCAACCCCAACCCCAACCCCAAC
The DNA here is from genome assembly GCF_902201215.1 of Prunus dulcis. Taxonomy (NCBI): domain Eukaryota; kingdom Viridiplantae; phylum Streptophyta; class Magnoliopsida; order Rosales; family Rosaceae; genus Prunus; species Prunus dulcis. The sequence goes on from NC_047651.1 coordinate 15,407,682, forward strand.
CCCAACCCCAACCCTAAGCCCTAGCCCTAGCCCTAGCCCTAAAGCCTCTTGCCCTAAGGACACCCTTAAGCTAGGGGTATGTGGCGATTTGTTGAATGACTTGGTGCACCTTGTTGTGGGGACCCCACGAAAGACCCCTTGTTGTAGCCTCATTGCGGGTCTTGCTGATGTTGATGCTGCTGTTTGCCTTTGCACTGCCATTAAGGCCAACGTTTTGGGCATCAATCTTAATGTGCCAGTTTCCTTAAGCTTGCTTTTGAATTACTGTGGTAAGTCTGTCCCAACAGACTTCCAATGCGCTTAGTGGTGTCATGATCATGAAGGTTGCAAGCCTTGGTCTTGTCCTTAACAAGCCCTTGCCAGGAAAATGGATTCAACTTCAAGCCCAGGGATAGTGGAAAATGCAGCTACAGCAACAACTCCAAACGTGGCAAACTAGTCCCAAAAACCCTCACTGCTTTGCCTCATCTATGATTATTATATATATAATTTCTATATATTATGTATGTGTTTATGTTTGTTGTTGTATTATTACAGTATGGGAATGAGGTATCTTTGAAAATAAGAAGATTATGTGTAGTTTCATTTCAGCTTATAAGGAAGGTTAGCTACAATTTCTTATAAACTCTCTGCTTAATTGTTTAATTACGACTTAAATAGTGGTGGATCCAGGAATATCATTCGGGGATCGACATGTAAAAGCTCACAAATATTTTGGGACGAAAAATAATATTATCATTCACAATTCATTGAAAAAACTACATTACAAAACACATATTAACCAATACATCATATTGTTATTAACTATACTAACCAATCCACAAAAACACAACTTATATTAACTAATCCCCAAAGAATCCAACGCCAAAAGTAAGCAACTTTAAACCTATCAACCTATTATGAAAAATTATAAAGACAATCAACAATGTAATCATCGAGGTTAAAATCGTATCGAAGTATTCAACCTTACTTTTTTTTGTTTTTTTTAGTAACCGAAAGAAAAAGCAAGATAATAACTTTTCAAACTGGAAATACAATTATTTGAAAACCAAAAGTAAGTAAAGACAAAATAAAAGCAAGATGAAACAAATTATAAAATAGAATGAGCTAAAATTATATAATAAAGAAAAAGAAAAACTACATGAAAAGGAAAAATGCAAAATAAAAAGTAAACACAAAATAAAGGAGTCCAATTTTCCTGTTTTCAATTTCCATGTGCCCTCCCTCTCCTTTATCTAATTTTACATCACCACACATGCATTGCACTCTAGTTATCAAAAGTCGATATTTGAGACCTCCTGACTTGAGTATGTATCTTTACAACGTAAGTATTTATCATTACCCTTATGAATACATATATTGTATAGAGGGAGCATGTGTCTTTACATAGTGTGAAAGTTCATAGTGGGTTCCTCTTTACAAAGTTACCATAAATTAATAAAAAGTTAGATACATGACTTTTATGGTAAGATTAGCATGACTCATATCATATTCATTATTTTCTAATTACTATGACTTAAGTCATTCAATTTAACACAATGCATACTTAATAAACAAATGAACCAAAAGGTGATCATAACTTCTCAACATTGTAACAAGGAAGGGAAAAAAGGGTGTTGTGTTAACTTCATTTCTCTCATGTCAACATAATTAGTTTTTCTTCAATGAGAAATTGGAGAGTTTGAGAGTGGTGGGGCATATTGGAACATTAGAGCTCAAACTGAGTAATATTTCATCTCTCTCTGCTTGGTGTAATATTCTATGAGGATTGAGATAGGTTCAAAGTGCATCGTTGTCTCATGGGCCCCGTTTGAGCTCATAGTTTGGTATGTTTTGATCTCGATACTGATCATGATTTGGTTTGGTTCGAGGAACTCTTGTTTTGATTCAGAATTTGATTGTATTGTTACTTAAGTGTTCAATGCAATATAGTTTATCTTTAAAAAAAGAGAGAAAAAATAACTGGACTATTTTAGTTAGTTGAGTGGGATATTGGAGAAAGCTTAGAGTCACACAAAAGTTTTCTACATGACATGACATTTGTCTGGGTGTCTTTGTTTTGTACAAAAGTTTTCTACATGACATGACACATTTCATGGCCGTGGACCCACTTCTAGGTTTACACTTCTGAACTGAATTCTATACGGAGACAAATTTCTTTATTTTACAATATAAATATTTTTGTAAAATAAAAGTAAATTTGGGTTTCTAAAATAAATCCTATTTATTTTCCAATTGAAATTTTTTGCACACATTTTATTATTGTTTCTTATAAGTTACAATTTACAAATATCGATATACGATTTTCCCATGTATTCCCATTTCCATTGCCTGCCCCATAGGAAATCAGTCTCCACCAGTGGTGATGTTATAAGAATAAGTTTAGGATTCGTAGGGAATAAAGAAAAACACCAAATCATCAAATTTTTTTTTTGCCCTAGGAAACACTGTCTACCTTTTAATCAAAATCGGTGATTTTTTTATTTATTTTTATTTATTCTATTTTCCCTTTCTTCTTCTTTATAAAAAAAAAAGTGTAAGTGGTGAAGTTGGAGTTATGAATTTATAACCTATGGATAGAACCAAGTATTTCTACCATATATAAATTTATGGGTAATTAATCCACTTGTATTATCACAAGTTATATCACATAATAGTATTCCAATATTATAAGATAATGGCTCTAACCTTAGGATGAGAAACGCCACAAATGTCTTTCAATTAAAAAGTAATTAAAAAAAAAAAGTAAATTTATTGAAACCAAACAAACCAAGAGGCAGCCCAAAAAATGTACAAGCAACCAGCTCAAAGCTGAAAAAGTGAGAAACAATATAAAAGTCCAACAAACCTAACCAAAGCTGAAAACTGAAAACAAGAGTAGACCTAGCTGATGCAAAAGCCAATACCTTGCTCATCATTAGGTAAAAATCAAAGAGTGAATTAATCCGAAAATTAAACACAGCATTGCTACAAACGTCATCCCCAGGAAGGATAACAAGATGAGTGCATGGATGCTGCTTAGTCTTTGCCCTATTGTCATTCTTTTTCTTCTAGGAGCAAGTGCTTCTCGACGAGCATACATGGTTAATTTTCTCTGATATGAACAAATAATTTTTATTCACTAATTATGATTGAACAAACAACCAGCTCTCATGTTATTTATAAGCTAGTAAGATGGCTATGATAATCGGAATCCTTTTAGGAAAAGATTAAGAAATTGAAGTTCATCAAATTAGGATTTGCTGGCTAATACTTGAATAACAAGGAATCGAATCCTTTTTGTACTTTGTTTTCCACTTTCTCTTACATCCCTTGTTGCTTATGTTCAATTACTTGAGTGAATAAAATTGAATCCTTGTGCATCTTCATTACAGGTCCTTCGTCACCTTGGTCGTGTAAGCGAGACATGGATTGGGCCTCATCGAGTGATCATTCTTTTAAAACGTCATTGACAGCGCTTGCTTTATCAAAGAACTCGTTACATTGCATCCAAGTTAATTCTGGCCTAACAATGCGGAACCTGTGAAATGGCAAGAAGCCGATGAGCTTTTAAACTTATTTTTGATAGTTATGAAAATGTTGGCTATTGGAGCTTTTTGTGAAGGAATGTCTTTCCTTGATATTGACATTACCATCAATATTTTTTATTCTTGATCTCATGCTATATACAACAGTGAAGGAAAGGTCTGACCCTTATCAATAATTGTACAAAAATTGATGAAGCGACAATAATGCTATACACTAGGTCATGTTTGGTGACTGGGATTGGATTGAATTATAAGGTAGAATTGAATTGCAATGGATTACATTGGATTGAAAATGATAACACTGATTCAATGATCTGTTTGGTACTACACATGATTAAGGGGTTGGATTAATTGAAATGTACTATTACATGGCTTATAGTAGGATTAGATATAATTCAATCCAACTTAATCTCCACCTTTTGGTAGGATTCATAATCCTACTACATTTGGCTTTAGTAGGATTCGACATAATCCAATCCATGTTGTTTTTAGGCCACCACATAGTTGACTAGGATTATGAATCCTATCAAACTACATAATCCAACTCACTAAATGGGCCCCTAGAATATTCATACATTTTCAGCTTACGGTTGATTTGCTCATTTCAAAAAAGTGTGTATTTCTACCTTAAATTTTTTTAATTAATTTGTGATCATAGAAGGTTTTAACTTCAAAATATAATTATCCATCTTGTATACAAAATTCTATAAAATATCCTTATTAGTTAATAAAAAGGAAGAAGTGAGAATAAATTATTATTAAATAAGGATAAAATAGCGAACTAACAATCTTTCATAATAATTCATAGTGCTACACAGGAAAAGTACTTGAGTTTTATGGTAAGATTAGCATGACTCATACCATATATATTGTTTTCTAATGACTGACTTATAGTCATTCAATTTATCAAAGGTGATCATAACTTCTCAATATTGTACAATAAGGAGGGGAAAAAAGGTGTCGTTTTAACTTCATTTCTCTTGTATCGACACATAATTAGTTCACCAAGGGAGGTCTGAATTCATCTCTGCTTGGTGTAATATATGAAAATTGCATGGAGATCTTTTCATGGTTCCAAAGTGCATCGCTGTCTCATGTGCCCCGTACTTGCAATAACTCATAGTTTGGTATGTTTTTTGATCTCGATACTAATCATGATTAGGTTTGGTATATGCAACGTCCCGTTTAGATTTAGAATTTTTTTGTTTCAGGATTGTATGGTTGCGTAAGTTTGTTCAATATGCGACTGAGAAACCTTAGCTGCACTCTGATTCCCTTGTTCCTTGCTGACAACCAACCGTGAGGAAGTTAAGGGGGGGAGGTGGCCACTGCCCCTCATCCCCTTTGCCCATCTTACCCTTCCTCTCCTCATCTTCCCTTCTTTTTCTCCCATATTTTCCTTTCCTGTTATCTCCTCTTCTCCTCCTCAGACAGTCTAGATCTGTTTGGATCAAGGTCTGTTTGTCTGTTTGTTTTGTTTGGTTGTTTTTGCAATGTTCTAGGTGATTGGTGTTGTCTTTGTATCGGCATCGGCGACAGTAGTGACGCTGGATTGTGTCTTTCCTTGGGAGGGTTGTGATACCTGGTGGCTAATGTTTTGTCTTTGTTTTAACGGCGGCGGCAGCAGTGACACTGGTGGTTGTTGTTGGGATATGGTGCTCTTCTTTACTCTGCGCTGATCGAAGAACTATGCTTGGTCATATGAGGTTTTCTTTGTCAGGTTTCGAGTTGAAGTGGAGAACTTCTCATGCGTCTTTTTACTGTTGTTTATGTGTTCGTCCTCTGTGTTCTCTCTTGGTTTCTGCTATAGTATGACTTACAGTTTGTATGGGTGTCAAAGGACTATGATTTTGCTCATAGAAGGCTTCTTTTAACAATTGGGATGTTCTGCGGTCCTTTCCTATGTGTTTACTATTTGGGATTTCTACGGTCCTCTCATGTGGGTCTACTTTGTTGGTCTCTAGTTGTGGTTCTCGTCGGAGGTCTTTGTGTTAGGTTTTGGTTTTGACTTGTTCTTTTATTGTAATGGTCCAAAGTGACCTGAATTGGATTCTCCTGTTAGTCCATGACGTGTGTGGTACTCTTTCCTCCCCTGAGATTTGTCCCATGAGGTTGTCCTAGGAAGGTTTTAATGAAGCCACTGTATCATGTCGCTCTTTGTACGTCTGTGGTTTTATAAATAAATTCCCCTTCTAAATATGCAATATAGTTTATTTAAATAAAAAAATAATGTAATGTTGGAGCAATTTTAGAATTGGGTGGTACTGGATAAAGCTAAAGTAGCTCAAATTTGAACAGAGTCAAAAGTTGCCTTATGTATGCGGTTTTTCTTGGGTATGCGTAAGCACTAAGGGCTCATTTGGTATGTCAGACTATACAGACTAATGTCAATCAAATAGTATTAATTTGTTCTAAAAAGTACTGACCGTTTATAACTGTCGAATTCAATTGAAATATTGAATTCAAGGGCTTTGAGTTGCTGACCTGATCACAAATTACCCATTAAAGTATTAGTAAAATATTCAAAAACTAGTAAATTACGAGTTTGAGCACAAAATATCAACCGGAAACCACTAAACATGGGAAGAAATTAGCAAAAGAAAGGTGATGCTCAATTTAAACGCATTTGTTCTTTTCTCTTTGTTTTTTAAAACTGGAAGTATTGAGTAATGGAATTATATTATAGCAAATTCAAATGCTGAATTTGATGATGATTTATCTGGTTGTAATGATTTGTGAAAGTATAAAGTGGAAAATGAAAGTTGAAAGGTATAAAGTGAAAGCACTCCTTTTCTATTAATTGTTGCCGTTTGGTTTTTGTAGTGTTGTTTTGTTTATATAAAGTTGGTTTATATAGTATTAAAGGAAAGACAACTAAAGCATGTGGAACAAAATGTGATGGGAATAAATTATAAGACATGGAAAGAAAAAGAGATGGGTCTTAATCAGGATGTAGACAACTTCACGTGGCCATGGAATATTCCTATAGTCTTGATGGGTGTAGGAGTGCAGATGATTATTGTTAATGTTATTATCCACCCTCAAGCTAATATGCGGGTTGAGCTTAATTAGCTTGACACTCCACTCTTTGAACTTGTGCTTTGGAAGAGATTTAGTAAAGATATCTGTAAATTGTTGGTGAGAGGACATGTGAGCAATATCAATGGCCTTTGATTTGACAGCTTTGCAAAACCCAAGAGGAGGTGTCATACAGCAGTGTAGCTCAGAAGTTCGAGTGTCGTATCCATAGAAAGCGGTGTAAAAAAAATAACAGAGCTGAAATAGAACAATTAAGATAAAGAAGTAGATTTAAGCAAGATTTAATTTAAAGAAAATTTAATTGATTAAAACACTAAGACATTGGGATTCCACTTTTAACATAATCATGCTATTCTTTCCCATTCTTTATTTTTCTTTCTAGTGCTGGCAGCACCCTTCATGCTTTTTGTTTTCTTTATATCAATGCCATTATCACTTCTTCATTTGATAAATCTTTCTTTGGCACACTTCATCTACTCATTGGTTAATTGGAACTTCAATATGCAATTGAATTGGAGCATCTTGCGAGTACCCTTTTGCCCGGGAAAGACAGTTAACAGAGAGAAGTTATGTTGGAAGCAAAACATAAGTTTCTAATTGGTGAGTTTGCAAAGAAGGGTGCCCTAGAAATTTTGAAATTATGTGGCCTACTTCCATTAGTTTATACTTTATAGTTATTAATTTGCTAGTTTCAACATATCTATAGCAGATATTGAAAAAATGGAAATTTCACAATAAATCAATATGAGAGTTCAATTATTTCTTCTTCTTTTTTTTTTTTTTTTTTTTTTTTTTCCGTGCGAACGTCTGCCTTGGATCTACCCTATTCTCTCGAGTGCTACATGTGTATTTTACCGAGTCTTTAATATGTGTACGGAAAATGGAAGTTTTATTGAAAGACACGTACATACGTGTATAATACAAGTATTAAATGGGAAAATACTAAATTCTTTATACGGGTAATAACTCTAGAAATGTAAAAAATCAAAAAGGGACTATGGAGACTTGAGTAATGGCCTAATAGTAATGGATAATGCTCTAAACGAAAATAAGGGAAAGAAAATTATTAAAAAAAAAGGACCCCAATATAGCCGAGCGGCAATACTCTTTAAATATATTACATTTAACCGTATAGCCTCGTAGCCATACTATTTATTAAAAAAATAAAGAAAAAAAAGACCCCAGTATAGCTGTGAGGCTGTACTATTTATTAAATTAAATTTTAAAAAAAGGACCCGCCTCATTACACTAGGTGGCTGATTTTTTTAATTTATTTTTTAGCCGCCACAGTTGAACTCTTTCTTTCAGTCATGTCTACCGTGAAGCGCACTTTACGGCGTATGCCGTTGCTAACTTGGGCCATGGGCTGAATCCTTCTAAGCTGTGGGAGACGAGGCTGTCTTTGAATTGTTTTGTTCCTTTCTTTTTCGACCTATTTGGGCCTGCGTGCCGGCATGGTTTCTGCTTGTAATTTTCCTTTTTCAGTATTTAAAAAAAAAAACCAATTATAAAAAGAAAAAAGGAAAAAAAAGAGACGATCCCAACATATATTTAAAGAGTGTAGCCGATTGGCTATACTATTTATTAAAATAAAAATAAAAAAAGGGACCCCTGTATAGCCGGCCGGCTAGCTATACTATTTAAATATATTATATTTAAACGTATAGCCGTGCGGCTGTACTATTTATTTATTTTTTTTAAAAAGAGTACCCGCCGAGCCCCTAGGGATTGATACTCGTTTCATAGGCATGCCATAATTTTGAATAGATACTCGTCTCTTTTGTTTGTTCATTTAAGCTTATGTGTAACATACAAAAAGTTGAAGTTATATTTCTTCATGTAGTGTTGTTAATATGTGCTGCATGACATTCCTTTGTTGTTTTCTTGACTTTGAAGTTGCTATCAAGAGGCTTTTTACGCTTTCAAGGAATTTGTGACATAACAATTTCTAAGTCTGCATTCTATCAAAAGTTTTTCTCATTGGATCAGCTCTTAACTTGTAACTTTCTTGGTTGACTTGTCTCACATAAGATCGAAGTTCTTAGTTATGATGACAGTATGGAGCTGTGCTTCTTTCGGGCATGATTTCGGAAGCCTTTTATCCAGCTATTGATGATGGTTTCTATACTATGATTGGAGAAGGATCAGGAGCAAGTTACAACATTAATGTCCCTAGGAAAATGGTCTGTGTTGGGATGCAGACTATTTTGCAGTTTGGGACCATATTTTGGTTCCTGAAATTGCAGCCAATAACACACCCTCCCTTCCCCAAAAAAAAGGTCAATTCCAGAAAAACATGCTCTCCAAAACCAGATAATTTATGCATAAAACTCCACAGAAACTAAAGTATATTTCTCATAAATAAGAACACCTACGATATTTACCTTCAGAAAGTAAGATGTCAGCAATTTCATATTAACTGATTATGTACTATCATCTTCAAATATCAGCATCTATTTATATCATTTGGAATAATGAGGTCATCATATTTTGTTTGGCCTGGGTGATCATTATAGTTTATAATCGTCATAAACTACCATTTTCTTATAGGATAAACAACCAGTGATCTATAACAAATATCCAAAAAGCAATTCATGCACAAGAACCAATTGATCATCATATAAATTCCCAAAGAAGAAAAGGCTTGTAGCTCACAGGTTAAGTAGCTTAGATGGTGCGGGACGTAATACAGTTAATGCCTCTTTCCACTGCCACTGGCGTTCAGATAACGAAAGAAGATGCTGCAACATTGACAACTGCCATTCCCACTCTTCAAATGTTTAGCAATACCAAAATGCAATCCATTTAGCAGTTGCTAAATCTCTAGCATCAGAACATGAATGATAAATAATTTGTTTTGCATGCATTTTTCGGTGATTATATTTTACACAAAACAACTTTCAAAGACAACAGGCAACATATTTGTTGAAATATAATCCTCCTGCAGATTTCTTAGAGCTGAAGTCATCCTTTATTTTTTCTGTTTTCTGCTAAGTCTATGTAAATGATGTAATGAGAACCATTAGATCATAGTTTAGGTGGATTCTCTAGTTTAGATTTGGTATGACGTGTGTAATCATCTAATAGGGTGACAACTGTAATTCTGTTAGAGAGAATCACATTTCTCTCTCCGTCAATCACACTATGTGAGCTGCAGGATTTGCTGAATTCAATAGAACAGTGCATTACTACTTTCTCTTCATTCTCTCTAGCTAAAATGCTCTAGAAGAGTACCTCTTCCTAATCTGGAAAATAAAGATATAAACTCAGAGTTCTAACATGGCCTCAGAGCCAGGTTTGATTGTTTATTGGGCGTGAATCTGTGAGAATCGTGCTGGTGCTTGGCTGAGCTGACGTTGAGCTCACTCAAACCTTCACGAAGCCTGTCTAGCTGCGTCTGATGTCTAACATGGCAGGATCAAGCTCCTCTGAGCTTCGTACACCAGTGTTCAATGGAGAAAACTATGAGTTTTGGAGCATTCGATTGAAGACCATTCTGAAATCTCATGGACTGTGGGATTTGGTTGAAAATGGCTTTGATGCTTCAGATCCAACGAAGGAAAAAGGAAAGGAAGAAGGATCTAAAGCTGCTGAAGAAGAGAAGTCTATAACGGCTGAGACTTTGATGAAAGATGCTCGTGCACTTGGACTGATCCAAGGTGCAGTCTCAGACCAAAATTTTCCCAGAATAGTGAATGAAGAAACCTCAAAAGGTGCATGGGATATTCTGAAGCAGGAGTTTAGAGGTGATAAACAGGTAAGAAGTGTGAAGCTACAAGGCCTACGTAGAGAGTTTGAATACACTCGTATGAAGGATAGTGAGTCATTCTCTGTTTATGTTGCTAAACTGTTTGATCTAATTAATCAAATGAAAAGTTATGGTGAAGAGTTACCTAGAGAAAGAGTTGTGCAGAAATTGCTTATTAGCTTGCCTAGATCTTATGATTCTATATGTTCTGTGATTGAGCATTCAAAGGATCTTGACACTCTTGAAATTCAAGAAGTGGTTGCATCTCTCAAGAACTTTGAGCTCAGATTAGATAGGCACAATGAAAATTCCACAGAAAAGGCTTTCACTAGTCTGAACGTTGAGAGTAAAAGCTCTAAGAATGGAAGTTCTTCTGGAGGTAACAAGTCTCAGAAGAACTGGAAGGAAAATGGGAAGAATTGGAATAACAAGTCCAATTCAAATACCAAACCAAATGCATCAAATGATGGAACTAAAACACCCTGCAAGCACTGTGAAAAACTGCACTATGGCAAGTGCTGGTTTGAAGGAAAACCAAAATGCAGAGGATGTGGAAAGTTTGGTCACATGGTTAGAAATTGCCATGACAATCAATCTGTGCAGAAGGTGAACTATGCCAATCAGGTTGAAGAAACTGGAACATTGTTTTATGCATGCAATGCTGTGACAGATGTGAAAATGAGCAACTCTTGGTATGTGGACAGTGGTTGTAGCAACCATATGACTGGAGATGAAAGGCTAC
>NC_047651.1:15419037-15437691 GCF_902201215.1 Prunus dulcis
GGTCTACTTTGTTGGTCTCTAGTTGTGGTTCTCGTCGGAGGTCTTTGTGTTAGGTTTTGGTTTTGACTTGTTCTTTTATTGTAATGGTCCAAAGTGACCTGAATTGGATTCTCCTGTTAGTCCATGACGTGTGTGGTACTCTTTCCTCCCCTGAGATTTGTCCCATGAGGTTGTCCTAGGAAGGTTTTAATGAAGCCACTGTATCATGTCGCTCTTTGTACGTCTGTGGTTTTATAAATAAATTCCCCTTCTAAATATGCAATATAGTTTATTTAAATAAAAAAATAATGTAATGTTGGAGCAATTTTAGAATTGGGTGGTACTGGATAAAGCTAAAGTAGCTCAAATTTGAACAGAGTCAAAAGTTGCCTTATGTATGCGGTTTTTCTTGGGTATGCGTAAGCACTAAGGGCTCATTTGGTATGTCAGACTATACAGACTAATGTCAATCAAATAGTATTAATTTGTTCTAAAAAGTACTGACCGTTTATAACTGTCGAATTCAATTGAAATATTGAATTCAAGGGCTTTGAGTTGCTGACCTGATCACAAATTACCCATTAAAGTATTAGTAAAATATTCAAAAACTAGTAAATTACGAGTTTGAGCACAAAATATCAACCGGAAACCACTAAACATGGGAAGAAATTAGCAAAAGAAAGGTGATGCTCAATTTAAACGCATTTGTTCTTTTCTCTTTGTTTTTTAAAACTGGAAGTATTGAGTAATGGAATTATATTATAGCAAATTCAAATGCTGAATTTGATGATGATTTATCTGGTTGTAATGATTTGTGAAAGTATAAAGTGGAAAATGAAAGTTGAAAGGTATAAAGTGAAAGCACTCCTTTTCTATTAATTGTTGCCGTTTGGTTTTTGTAGTGTTGTTTTGTTTATATAAAGTTGGTTTATATAGTATTAAAGGAAAGACAACTAAAGCATGTGGAACAAAATGTGATGGGAATAAATTATAAGACATGGAAAGAAAAAGAGATGGGTCTTAATCAGGATGTAGACAACTTCACGTGGCCATGGAATATTCCTATAGTCTTGATGGGTGTAGGAGTGCAGATGATTATTGTTAATGTTATTATCCACCCTCAAGCTAATATGCGGGTTGAGCTTAATTAGCTTGACACTCCACTCTTTGAACTTGTGCTTTGGAAGAGATTTAGTAAAGATATCTGTAAATTGTTGGTGAGAGGACATGTGAGCAATATCAATGGCCTTTGATTTGACAGCTTTGCAAAACCCAAGAGGAGGTGTCATACAGCAGTGTAGCTCAGAAGTTCGAGTGTCGTATCCATAGAAAGCGGTGTAAAAAAAATAACAGAGCTGAAATAGAACAATTAAGATAAAGAAGTAGATTTAAGCAAGATTTAATTTAAAGAAAATTTAATTGATTAAAACACTAAGACATTGGGATTCCACTTTTAACATAATCATGCTATTCTTTCCCATTCTTTATTTTTCTTTCTAGTGCTGGCAGCACCCTTCATGCTTTTTGTTTTCTTTATATCAATGCCATTATCACTTCTTCATTTGATAAATCTTTCTTTGGCACACTTCATCTACTCATTGGTTAATTGGAACTTCAATATGCAATTGAATTGGAGCATCTTGCGAGTACCCTTTTGCCCGGGAAAGACAGTTAACAGAGAGAAGTTATGTTGGAAGCAAAACATAAGTTTCTAATTGGTGAGTTTGCAAAGAAGGGTGCCCTAGAAATTTTGAAATTATGTGGCCTACTTCCATTAGTTTATACTTTATAGTTATTAATTTGCTAGTTTCAACATATCTATAGCAGATATTGAAAAAATGGAAATTTCACAATAAATCAATATGAGAGTTCAATTATTTCTTCTTCTTTTTTTTTTTTTTTTTTTTTTTTTTTTTCCGTGCGAACGTCTGCCTTGGATCTACCCTATTCTCTCGAGTGCTACATGTGTATTTTACCGAGTCTTTAATATGTGTACGGAAAATGGAAGTTTTATTGAAAGACACGTACATACGTGTATAATACAAGTATTAAATGGGAAAATACTAAATTCTTTATACGGGTAATAACTCTAGAAATGTAAAAAATCAAAAAGGGACTATGGAGACTTGAGTAATGGCCTAATAGTAATGGATAATGCTCTAAACGAAAATAAGGGAAAGAAAATTATTAAAAAAAAAGGACCCCAATATAGCCGAGCGGCAATACTCTTTAAATATATTACATTTAACCGTATAGCCTCGTAGCCATACTATTTATTAAAAAAATAAAGAAAAAAAAGACCCCAGTATAGCTGTGAGGCTGTACTATTTATTAAATTAAATTTTAAAAAAAGGACCCGCCTCATTACACTAGGTGGCTGATTTTTTTAATTTATTTTTTAGCCGCCACAGTTGAACTCTTTCTTTCAGTCATGTCTACCGTGAAGCGCACTTTACGGCGTATGCCGTTGCTAACTTGGGCCATGGGCTGAATCCTTCTAAGCTGTGGGAGACGAGGCTGTCTTTGAATTGTTTTGTTCCTTTCTTTTTCGACCTATTTGGGCCTGCGTGCCGGCATGGTTTCTGCTTGTAATTTTCCTTTTTCAGTATTTAAAAAAAAAAACCAATTATAAAAAGAAAAAAGGAAAAAAAAGAGACGATCCCAACATATATTTAAAGAGTGTAGCCGATTGGCTATACTATTTATTAAAATAAAAATAAAAAAAGGGACCCCTGTATAGCCGGCCGGCTAGCTATACTATTTAAATATATTATATTTAAACGTATAGCCGTGCGGCTGTACTATTTATTTATTTTTTTTAAAAAGAGTACCCGCCGAGCCCCTAGGGATTGATACTCGTTTCATAGGCATGCCATAATTTTGAATAGATACTCGTCTCTTTTGTTTGTTCATTTAAGCTTATGTGTAACATACAAAAAGTTGAAGTTATATTTCTTCATGTAGTGTTGTTAATATGTGCTGCATGACATTCCTTTGTTGTTTTCTTGACTTTGAAGTTGCTATCAAGAGGCTTTTTACGCTTTCAAGGAATTTGTGACATAACAATTTCTAAGTCTGCATTCTATCAAAAGTTTTTCTCATTGGATCAGCTCTTAACTTGTAACTTTCTTGGTTGACTTGTCTCACATAAGATCGAAGTTCTTAGTTATGATGACAGTATGGAGCTGTGCTTCTTTCGGGCATGATTTCGGAAGCCTTTTATCCAGCTATTGATGATGGTTTCTATACTATGATTGGAGAAGGATCAGGAGCAAGTTACAACATTAATGTCCCTAGGAAAATGGTCTGTGTTGGGATGCAGACTATTTTGCAGTTTGGGACCATATTTTGGTTCCTGAAATTGCAGCCAATAACACACCCTCCCTTCCCCAAAAAAAAGGTCAATTCCAGAAAAACATGCTCTCCAAAACCAGATAATTTATGCATAAAACTCCACAGAAACTAAAGTATATTTCTCATAAATAAGAACACCTACGATATTTACCTTCAGAAAGTAAGATGTCAGCAATTTCATATTAACTGATTATGTACTATCATCTTCAAATATCAGCATCTATTTATATCATTTGGAATAATGAGGTCATCATATTTTGTTTGGCCTGGGTGATCATTATAGTTTATAATCGTCATAAACTACCATTTTCTTATAGGATAAACAACCAGTGATCTATAACAAATATCCAAAAAGCAATTCATGCACAAGAACCAATTGATCATCATATAAATTCCCAAAGAAGAAAAGGCTTGTAGCTCACAGGTTAAGTAGCTTAGATGGTGCGGGACGTAATACAGTTAATGCCTCTTTCCACTGCCACTGGCGTTCAGATAACGAAAGAAGATGCTGCAACATTGACAACTGCCATTCCCACTCTTCAAATGTTTAGCAATACCAAAATGCAATCCATTTAGCAGTTGCTAAATCTCTAGCATCAGAACATGAATGATAAATAATTTGTTTTGCATGCATTTTTCGGTGATTATATTTTACACAAAACAACTTTCAAAGACAACAGGCAACATATTTGCCCGAGGAAACATGTTAGACATGTAATTGCAAGTCGAACTTATCTGGCATAAACATGAGAAAATAACAGTTTTAACAACCACAAAAAGGAGGTACGATTGAAAATGTGTTAGGCTAAAAGAAAACCATATTTAGGATAGACTACCTTGCGAGGGATGTCATTGATCATTGACAGCCTCCAAATGGTTCTGTAGATCTTTCAAATGGTCAATGCAACTTGATGAAAACTTTTTCTTTCACCAGTCATATAGTCCTTTCCATCACTCCAAGCGCAAGAACAGCTAAATCTAGAGCATACCACATGTGCATAAGTTCAATATCCTGGATGTGAAGAAAAGCATATCAAATCCCAAAATGACAAAAATATGAAATACATTGAGTGCAAAATTCGTTTGCAGATCTAATTTAAGGGTTGGAGAAATCCATTTTTGGGATTGGGGCATAATTCTCCCTTGGATGCATAATGCATTCCCCTCCACCTCCCCGCCCCCTGCACGCGCGCGCGCACACACACACACACAACAAAAAAGACTCCCACAAACTTGCGAGTTACAACCCAATATGAAAGTATTATTATATTAACGTATCAAAACTAACAGAAATATTACAATAGCTTCTCTTGGGGCGTGTTTGTTAAAGCATTTCAAAGACTACACTGTGTGTAACTTATGTTGATTGGACAGAGTTTTGGGCTGAATGTAATCTGATTTCATATGTCATGTCATGATTGTTGGTCTGATTTTGATGGTTTTCTACAAGATATCTTTGAAGACGAAAAGAACAAAGAAATAGTTTTCTTTTCTCTGTTTTCTTTCTCTGTTTTGATTAAGATACAGTTTTCCTTGTCAAAACAACAAAGAAATAGACCAGAACAAGATTATTTTGAGGATTTTGAGGACTTTACCCAAAGTGGACTTTGATTTCCAGTATGAAATTCTCAACAAAAGGGTCTAACAGGTGATCTTCGCATGCTATTTGTTCTTTCGCAGACAACATCAACGATAATTTTCAATTCCATGCTTGACCAGAATTGACGCAGGCAACATAAGAGGCAAGATCAAGCCGATAACATGAAGAATCACAAGGAAATTTTCGACAAATCGGGCTAGGCGCCCACCTAGGCGGCCTGGGCGGCTCTGTGAAATAAAAAATTAGTTTCTTTTAGGTTTATTTTATTTTATTTTTTTGTAATTAAATAATATCTTTGCTTTATTTTAATTACTTTTATTAGGAAGTATGTTTTAATTATTATTTCTTTAGTAATATTTTAATTGAGTAATATCTTAGTCTTATTTAATTAATAATTACTAATTAGCTTTTAGTTATTATTTTTTTGTGAATAATTAGTATTGATATATTTAATTTGTTTCATAAATTACTTATCAAATAGTAATTAATTTTTATGAATTATTTTGTGCACTTAAAAACCAAGAAAGTGGTTCCAGCATAGTAGTATAAATCACAAAAGAACCAATACATACATATAGTATATTTGATTTGCTTATTAACTTAGTTTTTGATTAATTGGTTTATAGTAGTTACATGTCCACAGAATATGCAATTGATGAGTTCTACTCGATAAAATCCGATGTAAATAGTTTTGGTGTGTTGGTGCAAGAGATAGTGAGTGGCAAGAGAAATATAGGATTTAATCATTGCTTGTTTTTGTTTCTGCTTTTAAATAAGCACAATGGTTTTGAACTTTTGATACAATTTAGAAAGTAAATTCCTATACAAGCAATTTTATACTATGAAATTCAACATTCTTTGGTCCACAAAATATTGGCAGATCCCTATTTTTGTTGTTGTATTTATGGGTTTAACCTGTATTATTTGTTATAAATAAAATTCATTTTTTATTCTTGCCCAATGGGCTAATAGCTAGAAATCCTTAGAATATGTGGTATCAGAAAAAATTTATATTCTCTTTCCCCCAATGTCACTTGTATAAATAAAGTAATTCAAGAAATAATAACTCTAGCCCAATGGGCTAAAGTGGTATTTTAGCCCTAAACCCTAAAATTATTTGCCTATCTCTTTATTTTTATAGAATCGTCAATAATTTTGGTGGCTGGTTTTCTAATTTTCAAGAACTCTGAAGGCACATGTAACTATATCACTTCAATCTTGAAGATGTTGAGTCACAAACTTTGCCAAACTTAAACATGTAAAGGATTGTCTCTTCCTACCTCCAAAATTATTAGTTGAAAAACATTGAGAATTACATGACAGATGCTTGTATTACTATGAGATCCCACATCGACCAAACGGAGAGGGGGTGATGTGCCTTATATGGCACACCTCGCATCAAAATAGTGGGAGACCTTTTGGGAGCTCACTGGCTTCGGGTTCGTAGGAACTCCGAAGTTAAGCGAGTTGGAGGCTGGAGCAATCCCAGGATGGGTGACCACCTTGGGAAGTTGCTTCGTGAGCTCCCAGAAACAAAACCGTGCGGGCTGGTGAGAATGTAGCCAAGCCCAAAGCGGACAATATCCTGCTACGGCGGAGCCGGTCCGGGGTGTGACAGTTTGGTATCAGAGCCACTCTGCCGTGGGGTGCGAGTGTGCCGACGAGGACGTCGGATCCCTTAAGGGGGTGGATTGTGAGATCCCACATCGACCAAACGGAGAGAGGGTGATGTGCCTTATATGGCACACCTCGCATCAAAATAGTGGGAGGCCTTTTGGGACCTCACTGGCTTCGGGTTCGTAGGAACTCCGAAGTTAAGCGAGTTGGAGGCTGGAGCAATCCCAGGATGGGTGACCACCCTGGGAAGTTGTTTCGTGAGCTCCCAGAAACAAAACCGTGCGGGCTGGTGAGAATGTAGCCAGGCCCAAAGCGGACAATATCCTGCTACGGCGGAGCCGGTCCGGGGTGTGACAATTACCCTAAATGATCTCATTTAGCAGGTCTATCATTTATTGATCTTAACAGACGAATTTTGAAAGTAGAGTTTGATAATTGTGTCCAAATCCAAAATTATAGAGTAACAACCTTTGGGTTTGATATGTTTTGACCTTACTTTTTGTACATGATCGTAAAGAGATGGATAATTCCCAATTGACTGTTCCATATCCAAAGATGTTTCTTTTTTTCTTGTTTTCTTAAAAATTTGCATTAACACAGTGACTTTTGAGATTAAAAATGACTCGATACCTAAAATAAATATCTTGCCCATTTTCAGTGAAATTTCTTACATCAATCAGCTCACTAAACCACAGCAGGCACCCACTTCCTCCATCCCTGGTATCCAAGTTTGCAAAAGCTGTGCAGGAGCAGTTCTTCATGCACAACATCTCACATTCCTTGAGTTCCATACTTAAAAGTATAGCCGCGGCTGTACGCTTTAAATATATTCAAAACGAACACGAAGCTTGCACTCGCAGAGGACGGAGGTTGCAGTCGAAGTCACAGCCATTTCGCGTTTCTATCAACTCAAGCTTCGATTTGTTTTCTTCGGTTTCGGCTGCTTCGTCCTCCGGGTTTGGCACCGAAAAAAGACCCAACCCGCCTAGGATGCCAGCCCAGCCGCCTAGCGCCCGCCTAGCCGCCAAGCTGCCGCCTAGGCCGATTTTTCGAACACTGCGATTGACTGAAAGTCTGAAACTCGAAATTGAAAAAATTTAGCTGCAAATTTGAGCTTGAGATTGAGATTGGGAAGCCGAAGCAGTCGAAGCAGTGAAGCACAAGTCAAGTCCATAGAAGAAGAGATCATGAGATTCTTAATTCATCTAATTCCATTCCTCTCCCTGTTTCCTGCTTTATTCTCTTCTCTCTTGGCTCTCTCCCAAACCACATGTTCACCTCACCACACCAACGACAACGAGGACAATTCCTCCCTTTGGCAACTCTGCCTTATTCTCTTCTCTCTTCGCATTGATGGCCTGGCGCAGAAGAAAAAAATACAAAATTTGCTGACTTGGTGTGTGTCTTTAGTGGAAGGAAATGATGAAGCTATCCT
Organism: Prunus dulcis; assembly: GCF_902201215.1. Classification (NCBI taxonomy): domain Eukaryota; kingdom Viridiplantae; phylum Streptophyta; class Magnoliopsida; order Rosales; family Rosaceae; genus Prunus; species Prunus dulcis. The sequence continues at coordinate 15,427,023 of NC_047651.1, forward strand.
ATCATGGAGTTTCTATGGTCTTGCCAATAACAAGGTTCGGTTTTTAGGCCCCAATCTCAAATTCTGACTATTTATTTCTGGTTTGGTTTAGCAATAGATTGATTGGTTTGGTTCTGAAACTTGATAAATCTTTATGCATTCGATATTCATCCATTGATGGTTCTTCTTGGTTGGATTGCATTTCTGTTATAGATTTTCACATTTGATTATGCCCACTTGTTTGCTGAGAGAAAAAGAAGAAAAAAGATTCGTGTCCTCCTGTTGCATAGGAACCCAAAACCAACCCACCAAAGAACAGAAAAAAAAAAAATTGAAATATTACACCACCTCAAGTGAAAAATCTAATTCATTTAAGCTTTTATATTTGTTCTTGTATCAGCATATGTGTTTCAGTTGTGTGAACTCCACCTCGACTCCAAAGAAAAAAAATAAAAAAAAATTAGAGGGTGCATTTGCTAACGCATGGGTTGGGAATCTCTTAATTATATTTAATTTTTCAAACTGACTTCAAAAGCCCCAAATTAACACACCAACATGAAATATCGTTTATCGAGCCTCCATTAGTGTAAAAGGACTGTGACTTCATTAGTTGAAAATGCTTTAGAAGAAGGATCGACTTCGAGTTCATTGAGATCCCTTTCACTATAAAAACCCAGGTTTTTGAGGTTGAGGCAATGACCCTTCACCACTCAGCATTACAACTGTAGCTGGCATGTTTGGCCTATCTGCCAGGTTACGCTGCACACTTAAAAGACCTACATGATGAAGATAGAGGAGCCCCCGAGCAATTCCATTAATAATGTCAAAGCTGTTGGGCCAATCTAGCATCATGCTTTTTCTTGTCATTTCTAGTCTTGTGATTCTATGTTTCCACTTGTAGGATGAAAGTGAAGTTTTCTTCAGGATCAAAAGAAGTACAAAGCTACAGAAACTGGTTGATGCTTTGTGTACCACCGTTCCCTCGATCCTGAATCATTAATACTTTTGTTTGAGAATGACCACATTCACAAGTAGAAGACTGCTGGGGAGGTAAGACTTCATCAAAACCATTGTATATAATGTTACTTATAAAAATAATTTTATTGTTGCCTAAATGATTTGTTACCTTATTATAGATGATGCCCCTAAACTTATATATTTCTGCTTCTCATGATCAAATCCTTGTTACTTCATGACTTTGTGCAGCATCAAATGGAAGACAGTGATGAAATCGATTAAAAACACAAAACGGGGAGTAAGGAGAAGCTTAAATAAGGATGATTTCTTTACCCAAAAAAAAAAAAAAGGATATTTGTTTGGTGATAGGACAATTATGGCCTTGCTTGCTTTGGTAATTCCTTCTTAGCTTTAGCTTAGCAGATGATGCCAAAGAGTCTCTTGCTTTTGAAAAGGAAAAAAAAAAAAGGGCCCTACTTGCTTTTCCAAAAAGGAAATACTAGAATTGCTTCCTCGTGATGTAGTTGCCTCTGTATTATTGCTGGACTAGTAACTAGTTTCTTACTTCTTGTTGTTGGAATGCAGAAAGTGTTTGTTGAATGAACAATTATCCAACACTCCATCAATTAATTCTCTTGTTTGTTCTTATTATATAGGAAAAGGATTACCACATGATTGTTTTCCCAGGTTTCTTTGTATTCTTTTGAAATTTATGGTTTTTTTTTTTTTTTTCAATCAATTTGGTGTTTAATTAACTTATTGTATACAGATGTAATTATATTAAATCGTTGTTGCAGATGGATGAACAAAGATGAGAGGACTTAGAAATGGACTGCTTGGTCAAAGTGTTGGAGAAAGTGGGAATGGAGTCACTGCTTTTGGATGTCCCTTTTGTGTGCAAGTCATGGTACAAGGCGGCCCTCAATCCTTAATGCTGGCAATCTCTCATTTTCCCAGACAATGAATGTATGGAAGTCTGGCCTTGGGATGTGTCTGAATGTCCGAATTTTCAAAATCTTATGGACAGATTTGCAAGTGAGTATCAAATTGATGGGGATCGTTGCTCTGTCTCCGCTTTTCTAAAGTTTGTTATCAATCGGAGCAGCGGAAACGCTATTGTGCTCAAGCTTCCCAAACGCTGCACAGTAGAGCCTTTGAATTTGCTGCAAATGTGCAAGTTTTCTCATTTTCACTTGTTTAACAAAACAAGTTAATTTTCAAAACCCTGAAGTATACCCAGTTTAATTTTCAAAACCTCAAGCCTTTGAATGTGCTCAAGCTTCCTCTTCGTGCATCATCCTCTTCGCCCAAGATGCCATAGCATCTACTGGAGAGTTTAGGTTGTACATTTGATACCCAAGGGTGGGCATGGAGGAAGAGAGATGTGGCGATTTACATGGAGAAAAAGACAGTTTTTGGACCTGTGCCATTTATTCTATTAAAATAATGGTAACTTTTGAATAAAAGTATTATTAACATGATAATAATCAATTAGTTGTGAGATTTAATCTCAGCCATTTATAATGTGTTAATCTAATAATCAAGAACTTGTGTCAAAAATATAGTGCCATGAATCCGCCCCCTATATATATATATATAGTTCTATATCAATTCAAAGTGTAATAACTATAGGCTATATACCTATCGCCTCAAGTAAAGACTTTAAGCTGTAAATTTCACGTTTGCAATTTATTGAGTTTTACATAAACGGCCAAGGGATGTAACTTGTGCTTCGGGGATGCCTTCAGTTAGAAGAACACTGCTCTTACTTTCAACCCAAGAGAAAAAAGACTATTGATTTTATAATCAATAAAATTATTTTTTTTCCTTCTTGTTGGCAACATTTCATAAAATTCAAATAATCTCGCAGCAATGTATTTATTAATTTTATTTTCTAAATAAATACCAAGGTATTAACTTTATATTTTTATTAAGTTTGAATACTGGTGTTATTAGAAATTTAAATTAGGCTTATTATCACAAAACATCCTTGAGGTTTACGAAACTATCAGATTGCATCCTTAATGTTTTTTTGTGTCACTTATGGTTCTCAAGGTTAGTATGTGCAATCACAAATGGTCCCTGACGTTAGAGTCTGTCAAAAACTCTGTTAGTTTGCTATCGTGGCATACATATATATCACAAAACATCCCTGAGGTTTACACACTTATCACAAATGGTCCTTACGAATTTTTTTTTTAAAAATTTAAAATTCATAAAATTTTGGTTTTCTTTTTAAAATTATTTATAAATGAAAAAACAATTTATAGAAGGATTTTAATCTTGAGGACCATTTATGAACCCTAAACCTTTAGTTTTTTTTCATTTTTAAATTTTATGAATTTTAAATTATTTTTTAAAAACTTCATTAGTTTGTTGATGTGGCATATATATGGAGCCCACATCTACAATAATATAGTGTCACATGTATTTAAAATTTAATATATATTTTAAAATAATTATAATTCATAAAATTTTAAAAAGAAAACAAAAATTTTATGAATTTTAAATTAAAAAAATTTCGTAAGGACCATTTGTGATAGGTGTGTGAACCTTAAGGATGGTTTTGTGATATACATATATGCCACGTCAGCAAACTAACGGAGTTTTTGACGGAACCTAACAGCAGGGACCATTTGTGATCATGCATGCTAACTTTGAGGACCACGAATGACAAAAAAAAACATTAAGGATGCAATCTGATAGTTTCGTAAACCTTAGGGACGTTTTGTGATAATAAACCATTTAAATTATCAAACATATTATAAAAGTAAAAGAAAAAAAAATTGAGCTTAATCTTTAAAACATCATTTCAAACCAAAACAATAAAATAAAATAATTTAGTTTGGTAATGACTTAAAAGAGAGAAAAGGGCTAATTTAGTTTAGGAATTACCAAAAAATGCCATTGATTAATGCAAACCTTAAGAATTGAAATTATTTAGGATGCTGCACACGTGAATCCTGAAAACTCAGTTGGTCTCCCTTCTGGTTTTATTCCTGACTCACTGCATGCTTTACCTCTCACTCTTCTGTCTTTGAATGGGTCCCAACGGAATCTTACCTTCGTTCAGTTGAGTGGAACTCCACCCCGGTTTACTCACCACTTCTGCTAGTGCAACCTCTACGATGCAAACTGCAAATTCTGGGACCCATTATGACCCTTTTGATCTCATTTCGATCATTGAAAGGACGACTCCATCCTTAATTAAGAAATTACGCAGATTTTTTCGACGGCCGTTATGTTCTACTTCCTCCATCTGCAACCCCACCCAAAGTGTGTTTCCTGTCTTAAGTGTGGGGGATGAAGCCATTACCGAGAACAAACACAATACTTAGTGGCTATCTCTGGTGTGGAAGTCAATCGTGCATCAAAACGTCATTGCATTAATTCAACGGTGGGTGCTACAGAACATCCCGCTGATCACAATGAATTGCTTAAGCTGGAATTGCTAAGGGCTTGGAAACTCTCTGACAGTTCAAGCTTTGATTGAGCTTACCCAACGTCAAGCTTCCAAGGTGGTGTTTTTATGCTAAATTCGTTGTAATTTCACCAAAATGGAACGTATCAAACTCAGACTAGGTTTTTCTCATGCTTTCATTTCTCCTAGTCATGGTCTCTCTGGAGGTCTTTGTCTTCTTTGGCATGATGATATTGATCTCTTTATTCGCTCTGACTCTTCTAATCATATTGATGCCAAATGTGGTGGCATTGAGAACTCGATTCACTGGCGCCTTACAGGTTTCTACTGTCTTCCTTCTGCTTCTAATGGTCATCTGTCTTGGTCTCTGCTCAATTCCTTGGGCCTTCATTCCAAGCTCCCTTGGTTGTGCTTCAGGGATTTCAATGAAGTTGTTAGCTTACGTGGGAAATGTGGGGGTAACTTGCGAGCTGAGCGCCAAATAGCCAACTTCCGGCAAGCTTTATCTGCCTACAACCTTGTGGATTTGGGTTATGTTGGTAGTGACTTCACTAGGCAAATAACATGGAGGTGGACATCAAATGCTGGCTGCACCATGCAGTTGCTAACCCTCTTTGGACGTCTTTATTGCCTAAGTCCCGGGTTGTTCATTGGTGCCTTAAATCTGATCACTTGCCCATTATTATTGAGATTCGTAATGCCTCTTCTGTTGCCTCCCCTCACAAAAGGAGATTTCATTTCGAGGAGTTATGGGGCCATAGTGATGGTTGTGAAGACTCTGTTAGAGAAGGCTGGTCTTGCTCATTTTCGGGAGGGTTCCTCTTTTTCAAGCTTGTGCAAAAATTAAAGCAACTAGATTGGCCTTCCTCTCCTGGAAGAAAGGGAAGTTCAATTCCACAAAAATGAAATTGCAAAAGTCCGTGATCAACTGGGTCTGTTATTCAACAAACCGGGTAATGCGCAAATTCAAAATGAGAGAATCTCTCTGATGGAAAGGTTGGATGTGCTCCTCTCTATTGAAGAGACTTACTGGCGTCAATGTTCCCTTTGCTTTATGGTTCAAAGACGGTGACCACAACACCCGTTTTTTTCACCAATGCTCCACTAGAACCGTAGGCGCAAAAATACTATCAAGGGGCTTTTGATTCTGCGGGCGTTTGGCAAGACGCCCTTGCTGGGATTGAAGCTACTATTCTCAATTACTTTGGTGATATTTTCCTTTCCCATGGCATTCTCCCTAGTGCTCTATAGAAAACCACCTCTGTTATTTCCCCTTGTGTCCCAGTAGAGATGAACTTATCTCTGACGCAGCCATACTCCCAAGAAGAAATTCGCAAGGCCTTATTCCAAATGCACCCATCCAAATCCCTTGGCCTCGATAGTTGTCCCCACTCTTCTTCCAACAATACTGTCGTATTGTGGGTCCAGATGTGACCTCTGCTGTCATCTCTTTTCTCTCCTCGGGTCGTTTATTGAATGAGGTCAATTTCGACTTTGATTCCCAAGGTCAAGAATTCGGTGAACTTGTCCCAGATGCGCCTTATTAGATTATGTAATGTCATTTACAAAATTGGCAAACAAGTCTTGGCTAATCGTTTAAAGCCATGGTTGTTAAAAATAATCTCCCTTTTTTAGAGTGCTTTTGTTCCTGGTCATCTCATTTCTAACAACACCCTTGTGGCTTCTGAGATTGGTCATTTTCTCTACAATAAGCGTCTTGAAAAGATGGGTTTTTTGGCCCTCAAGTTGGACCTTAGCAAGGCTTTTGATGGAGTTCCCTTATCTCTTCCTTCTATGTGTTGATTGCCTATCTTCTTTGATTGCCCAGCATGATCGTGAACGAAAGCTCTCTGGTATTGCTATTTGTCGTGGTGCTCTTAAGGTTCACCACATTTTATTTGATGATGACAGTTTCCTTTCTTCTTCTTTTTTTCCAAAGTCGGAAGCAAACTTTAATAAAAGCTGATGGAAACGTTTACATCCATTGCAAGGAAATTAAATAGCCATTGCGGCCAAGTTGGCCCTAACTAAAGCAACCCCCCATTACGAAATGCATAGGCAGCTACTTGGTGAGCCATCTTATTGCAATTACGTGGTGTGTAAAGGAAAATCACCTGCTGGACTGTCTGCGTCAACATCAGTACATCATAGATGATCCCTTCTGCATGCGCATCAGGTTATCTCTGACCAGAAAGCATCTGAACTACTTGCAAAGAGTCAGATTCAATTTCTATTTTACCATACCCACTTTCATAGCAGACTTTCAAGGTTTTGCGGATGGCCTCATCCTTCATCATCAAAGCTCAACTTGCCATCATATTGAGGCCATCCTTCATCATCAGAGCTGAACTTGCCATCATATTGCCAATACCACCCCCCTGAACAATCCAACCAAAATCATCTCTGATCACCCAGCCAATACCATATTTTCTATTCTATGCCTTCCAGGCCGCATCAGAATTAGCTTTGTTTCTACTTTTCAAGGTCACCACAATCCCATCACAACCATCCTCAGAGCCTCCGTTTCTCTTTCATATCAACCAAATTGTTTCACCACCTCCTCCTAACAGGCCAGAAAATCCCCCTTGGACCTAGAAGGGAGTGGCAAACCAGAACACTCTTGCATAATCACACTGAAACAATATATGTTCATGTGTCTCATTTTATCGTCCACACCAAGCACAGACATCCTCCACATTGATACGCCTTCGGCATAGATTAGCCTGAACTACAAGAGAATTTACACAGGCCCTCCATAAGAACGATCTTAACTTGTTTGGCATTTTGATCCCCCATATCACTTTTCAGAGCTTCCATTGTGTCTCTTATTTACCACACTCTCCCTCACCTTTTCGCTCAACTTGCCATTCCGCTGTAAATTCAATGCTACCTCATACCCAGACCTGATAATATAGCTCTCATTTTTGGTAAAATGCCATATTAGTCTAGCTGGATAGTTCCAACGACTAATAGCCATTTCTAGTGTACTTTGTGCTAAAATATGAAAACTATGAGAGAATATTTGTTTGTGGGAATTTTCTGTGTATTCTTCCCCTTGTAGGAGGTCATATTTATAATACAACGAAAACTGAATGGGCAAGTAAATAATAAATTCCTAAATCTATTTGCAGTAGGAAATCAGGAATTAAAGTAAATCAATTACAATTATAATAGGAATTCTTGGTGTGTAAGGAAAGTAAGTCAATATCCACAAGTCACGCCAACATTCCCCCTCACGTTGGTGCATAGATGTCGCCAATGCCCAACTGATCTAGTGAATTGTGGAATGCTTTACTGGAAATCGCCTTTGTCAAAATATCCGCCAATTGATCCTCGGATTTCACAAAAGGAAACTGAAACACTTTAGCCTCAAGCTTTTGTTTGATGAAGTGTCGATCCACCTCAACATGTTTAGTACGATCATGCTGAACCGGATTCTGTGCAATGGCTATAGCAGCCTTGTTGTCACAAAAGAGATTCATTGTGGATGTAGGTTTATACCCAAGTTCAGTAAGCAACTTTCTTAACCAAAGAAGTTCACAAATCCCTTTAGTCATGCCTCTGAACTCGGCTTCTGCACTGGATAAAGCTACTACATTCTGTTTCTTGCTTCTCCATGTCACCAAATTACCTCCCACGAATGTGAAGTAACCCGATGTGGATTTTCTATCTGTTACATTACCTGCCCAATCTGCATCTGAATAACCATCAATATTTAGATGACCATGTTTTGAGAACATAAGTCCTTTTCCAGGTGCAGACTTCAAATATCTAAGTATCCGAAGAACTGCATTCATATGGTCTTCACTTGGAGAGTGCATAAATTGACTGACAACGCTCACCGCATAAGCAATGTCTGGTCGAGTATGTGACAAATAGATCAATCTTCCCACTAACCTTTGGTATCTTTCTTTGTTAGTTGGAACTTGATCCGGATATTCTCCAAGATGATGATTCTGAACAATAGGAGTGTCCGCAGGTTTACAATCTAGCATTCCTATGTCTGTCAACAAGTCTAAGACATATTTCCTTTGAGAGAGAAATATGCCTTGCTGCGATCGAGCCACCTCAATTCCCAAGAAATACTTGAGTCCACCTAGATCCTTCATCTCAAACTCCGTAGCCAGATAGTCTTGTAGCTGTGATATTTCCTGTTTATCATTCCCAGTAATAATCATATCATCAACATAGATTATTAATGCTGTTACCTTCCCTTTTCGATGTTTCAAGAACAGAGTATGATCTGAGTTGCACTGTTTGAAACCATTGTTCTTCATTGCCATGGTGAACCGTCCAAACCATGCACGTGGTGACTGTTTCAATCCATACAATGCTTTTCGTAACCTGCAAACTGTTCCAGTCTGAGTAGTATTATATCCAGGAGGAATGTCCATGTACACCTCCTCCGTGAGTTCGCCATGTAGAAAAGCATTCTTTACATCAAACTGGTGTAGTGGCCAATCCAAATTAGCTGCAAGGGACAATAAGACTCTGACGGTTTTTAACTTTGCAACTGGAGCAAAGGTTTCTTCATAGTCTATACCATAGGTCTGTGTGTACCTTTTTGCCACAAGTCTTGCCTTGTATCGCTCGATAGATCCATCTGCATTGTGTTTTATAGTAAACACCCATCTACATCCGATAGTCTTTTTTTCTCGGGGTATAGTCTCCAATGTCCAAGTCTGATTTTTCTCAAGGGCTTTCATCTCCTCTTTTATAGCTTGGACCCACTTAGGATCTTTCAATGCTTCAGAGACCTTGGTTGGAATATGGATAGCAGACAACTGATGCAAAAAAGCCTTGAGTGGTTCAGACAGCTTCTCAGTGGATACATGATTTGCAATTGGATACTTGGATGTCTTGCCAATATCAGGTGAATAACGGTTTGGTGGCTTCCCAAGATTTTGCCTGAAAGGTAATTGATATCCAATAGTTTTATCATCTAAATGCACAAGTCTAGTAGGAGTAGTTACCTCAAGGATATTCTCAGGAGATTGGTCTGTTGGTACTGTTGAGTTAGAGGAGGGGTCTTCATCTTGTTGTTCTGTATTGTCTGTAGGTGTGAGACTCGGATCAGAAATATCTTCGCATGGATCAGGTGGGTCAGGCAATTGATCGCTATGAATGGGCGATTGGTCGCTTTTCGACAGAGAGTAATCTCGTGCTCCAGACTCGGAATGATCAATCATTTCTGTACAAAGGAGAATTTCTTTATTTTCCAAGTTGCTCCAATTCTGCTCTTCCCTTCGTATCTCCCCCTGAAGTGTAGAATTGGATGATGGGTCATGGAAGAACAGCTCAGATTCCAGAAAGGTCACATCCAAAGTGACATAGGTTCGTTGGGTAGGAGAGTGATAACAGCGGTAGCCTTTCTGATGAGTGGCATAACCCACAAAAACACAACGAAGCGCATATGGATCAAGTTTGCTACGTCGATTTTTGTGGAGATGAACGAAAGCCACATCCAAAGATTCGGGTGTGAGTACCAAAACAGAAGGCAGAGGTCTGTGTTGTGCAAGCACCTGTAAGGGAGTTTTAAAGGTCAGTACCCCAGAAGGCATGCGGTTGATCAGATGAACTGCGGTGACAATAGCATCATCCCAGTGATGGCGAGGAACATGAGCGCCAATCAGAAGTGCTCGGGCGGTTTCAAGAAGATGTCGATTCTTTTGTTCAGCAACACCATTTTGTTGTGGTGTCTGAGGACAAGTCGTCTCATGGATAATTCCATGTTGTTGGAAGTAAGTCTGAAAGTCATGATTGACAAATTCTCCACCATTGTCCGAGCGAAGAATCTGGATTTGAGCATTAAACTGAGTTTTCATCTGTTTGTGGAAGGACTGAAAAGGAAAACACTTCGTTTTTATTCTTCAGCAAATAAAGCCATGTCATCCGTGTACAATCATCGATGAATGTGACAAACCATCGAACACCAGAAGGAGCAGTGATAGGAGAAGGTCCCCATACATCAGAGTGAATTAACGTAAATGGAGTAGTACACTTGTTCGTACTCAACGGGTAGGGCACACGGTGACTCTTGGCCAAAATACAAGTATCACATGTGAAGTCGGAGTCCTTGAAACCTGAGAATAAATCTGGTATAAGATGCTTCATATAACTAAAAGACGGATGTCCCAATCGACGGTGCCACAACCAGATTTGCTTTTGTTTGCTATCAAAGGGATGTGTCACGCTGTTAGCCATGCCGGGACTGAAGTCATCGACATAATATAGCCCCCCTCTCTTAGTACCACGACCAAGAATCTCCTTAGTGTGAATATCCTGAAGCAAAAAAAAAACTCGGGTAAATGA
>NC_047651.1:15439691-15468955 GCF_902201215.1 Prunus dulcis
ATGGTTGGTGGAGAATGAGAGAAGGAGTCGGTGGTGCTACCTCCATGAGGGTTGAAAAAATCATCAACCCCCATAGCAGCGGCGGGGTTTGAAACTAGAGTCAGCAATTCCAAAATCGCTGCTCTGATACCATGCTAAAATATGAAAACTATGAGAGAATATTTGTTTGTGGGAATTTTCTGTGTATTCTTCTCCTTGTAGGAGGTCATATTTATAATACAACGAAACCTGAATGGCCAAGTAAATAATAAATTCCTAAATCTATTTGCAGTAGGAAATCAGGAATTAAAGTAAATCAATTACAATTATAATAGGAATGCTTGGTGTGTAAGGAAAGTAATTCAATATCCACAAGTCACGCCAACACTTTGTGCCTCTTTTTGGTTAAAACAATCACTGATCACCTCTTGTTTCCAGCGGTACGTGATCAATAAGTTCATGGACCATCCTAGACAAATTGGGGTGCCTCGTTGTGGTCTTGAAAGACCATGGAATAGGAACCCACCTGTCACAAGACACCTGAATCTTCTCCCCATTACCAACTCTCCATCGTACACCAGACTCCAAAATTCTCCCCCTTGAATCAGCCCATTCTAGCCCCACGACATGCCTCACCACCCCTGAGCAGACACGAAGACCTTTCCAAAGAAATATTTGTCATGCAAAACCACAGCAAGTAAGGATTCAAGACGTTGCACAACTCTCCATCCCACTTTGGCAAACATAGCAAGATTGAAACCCATTAGGTCTCGAAAACCCATACCACATGCCTTTTGCATGGCACTAAGCTTCTGCCAACTAACCCAATGAGTGCCTTTTTTTTAATCTTTGTTACTCTTCCACCAGTACTTAGCAATGTCTAGTTCAATTTCTTTACATAAACTAACTGGTAATTTAAAGCAAGACATGGCAAAATTCGGCATAGCCATGGCTACCTCCTTAATCATGATATTCTTCCCAACCTGCGATAGAAACTGTTTTGACTAGCCGTTGAGTTTCACCCTAATTTTCCTCCGCACCTCATCAAAAACCACTTTTTTCGAAGCCCCAAAGTCTGCATGTAAGCCCAAATATTTACCAAAATCATTGCACTGTTGCACCCCCCAAAGTAGTTTTCAATTCTTGTTGAGTTCTTCGGGGGCAATTGTGGCTAAATAAAATGAAACTTTTCTCTAAATTTATATATTGGCCTGAGCCCTCCTCATAGCATTTCAGAATATGTCTGATACATGCCACCTTTTCCGCTCTTGTCTTACAGAACAAGACGGAATCATCTGCAAAGAATAGATGAGTTGTGGGTTCTCTGTTAATCAAGACACTATACGTAACAGTTAAGATACATTCCATAATCCAAGAGCAAAATCTGTTCCCAAAGCCAACTTTCCTCATCATAGCCTCCAAAAACACCCATTCCACTCAATCATAAGCCTTGGACATGTCCAGTTTCAGGGGATATGACAGTTTTATGCTCCTTTGATCGCTTTCAATGAGTAAAGAATTTCATGGACAGTTAAAATACTGTCAACAATAATCCTGTCCTTAACAAAAACAGACTCATTCAGACTAATTATCTCTGGTAACTCATGTTTCAGTCTGTTAGCCAGAATTTTAGAAATAAGGTAAATTACTCAAATGGTCCTCAAACTTATACCCGATTTACATTTTGGTCCCTCAATTAAATTATTCGTTCAAATGGTCCATCAACTCTATATTATTCGCTCCATTGGTCATACCATTACATTATGTCAATATTTCCATTAAATATGAGGGCAAATTGGTCATTTCGTCCATCAGCTCTCTCTCTCTCTCTCTCTCTCTTCTTATTATTCTTCTTCCTCCTAATTTGACGGCTGGCTAGGTTTCTTCTTGTTCTGCTTATGATTTTCTTCTTCTTCTTGTTCTTCTTATGGGTTTCTTCTTCTTCTTCTTCTGTTCTTCCTCGTTTTCTTCAATTTTTTCTAATTTTGTATTTATTTTAACCCTATTTTTATTGGTTAATTATGAAAAGTCATATTTACCCTAAAATTTGGTTAAATTTAACAGAAAATTAGACGGTAGAACTAATAGAGCGAATAATATAGAGTTGATGGACCATTTGAGCGAATAATTTAATTGAGGGACCAAAATGTAAATCGGGTATAAGTTTGAGGACCATTTGAGTAATTTACCTTATCTTTTGGGTTGCTTATAGAGAAAATCTCCGTAAAACAATTGGTAGCAATATTATTAATCTCATGTTCACCTTCCCTCCAAATCCCACATTGGTCCTCCAATCCATACATTCGGTTCAAACGTCTCCGTGCCATCATTTTTTAGTGAAAGAATTTGGTATTCTTATCCCCTTCCTGTAGCCATTGCACTCGGGATTTGAGATTCCAGTAAATCTCCTCTTCCTTAATTGCAATAGAAAGTTCACCTTCCATATGTCGAACTTTCGTCCCATCATATAAACATTTTGTTGATATGCGTCATTCAACTACCCCCTTAATTCCTCAATCCGTACTTTCGAGTTTCTCCATTCTCGTCTTCTCCAGTCTAGCAACCTTTTCTTGGCCCACCATAGTTTCTGGAAACCTGTTCCCCCTGAGAACCATTTAAAACTTTCTACCATCTTTATGCGATTATGGTACGCCAACCGTTATCCGTGCCCCATCGAGGATCATAAATAAATATGCATGTCCTTTGCCTTAGTAGAGTGACAATTTGCAGGTGCAACAACGCATGGTGAGATCCGGGTATCATATGGTGAGTGATTTTTACATCAGGATACATCTGCAGCCATAGACCAGATCCTAGTCCCCGGTCCAGCCGTTCCTGAGTATGGCCATCCATTTTACAGTTCCTCCACGTAAAAGGGTAGCCCACAAAACCCAAATCTAAAAGACCACAATCTGCCACAAAGCTTCGAAAACTCATTGGACTCTGCTTAGTCCGGGGAATTCCCCCTCCCTTCTCCATTGTTGTGAGGATATCATTAAGATCACCCATTACTAAGCATGCATCCTAACAACTTTGGATTCGCTCTCTTAGAATACAGAATTGTGTCATACAAACTCTGTGCTCTTTACTTGCATACACTGTAAAGAATCTCTACTTCCATTTTTTCTCCTCATCTTGAACCACCACCTAAATAAAGAAAGTTGAGTATTTAATTGGAAAACCATGTGCGAGTCCTTCCAGAACATACAAAGACCTTTCCCAGTCTTATGTGGTTCACAGCATGCCTAAGTTCATCCCCAATTGTTTTTTCAAATAAACATAATGACTACTTCTGTTCTTGGTTTCCATAAGCACAACTATGTCAGGAGTTTAGAGCTTTACGTGCTCCTTTAGTGTGGAAACTGTCTGAGCACTCCCAATACCTTGACAGTTCCAAACCATTAGTTTCATAGTGATCGTGGAGACCATTTTGGCCGATGTCAGCTGCCATACCAGTTTCACAATCATACATATTCTCCATGATAGTGTTCCTCAAGTGCAAACCAAGCTCCACCCAATCTCTATTGGCTCCCTAAGTACTCGCTTCTCCACCTCTAGGCTTCTTTTTTCCCCACTAACAGGTTCCCTCTGCTTATGTCGTTGTCCCGTTCATGCAATGATTGCCTCCAAGTTAAAGGGGTCTGATCCTACCATAAAAAAATTAGCTCTCATTTGTTCCTCCTCTATTTGCACTTGTGCTACTTCCTACATCCTCATCATCGATTCTGTGGCCCCACTAAGAGTGGTGTCAAGATCCGCTATTATATTGAGGTCAATCTCCACACCATCATTCGTTGAAATTTAGATCTCTCCTTCATCACTTCTCTTCTCTTTCTCAGGATGACCTCTCCCACTATTACTTCTCTGAGTTTCCTCCGCTTCTCCACTTCCTCTCTTTGCTGCCTAATTAACTCTGCATTACTTCCTCTAGTATGTTGACCCCCATCCAATGAGGTCCTAGGTTTTGAGGGCGATGTGGTTATGTTTTTCACTTCGGTAGTTTCACTACCTGCTAAACTCGGTGTACGTCGCCACTCCTTATCACTGTTCGAAGCCTGATTACACTAGTTGCCTTCTCCATCTGATCTCCCTTCTCTTCTTCCTGACCATCAATGCCCCGTTTTTGGTTTGTGTCCCAACTATCAGATTAAGTAGGGGATCTTCTCACTCCAAGTTGTAGTCTTCTACCCCTCAAATCCTCCAATGCCTCAAGTCCAAGAAACAGTTGTGTATCTGTATTCCTTCCTCCGCTAGCTATTTCTTTTTTCTCTTTTGTAGATAAGTTTTCACATGACTGGTTGTACCCCCCAGACAGCCACAAGCCAAACAGTAATCGGGTAAAAACTCATACCGGAAGTCTACCCATAGTGCTTCTTCCCCAAGAGAAGCCACAAGAGTCCCACACATCAGTGGTTGTCTCACATCAAGATAGATGCGCACACGGGCAAAACAACCAATACATTCTTTTCATGTTGATTTATCCCCTTCTAGCACCTCCCCTATCAGATTACTATTCTTGAAAACAGCCGACACCGTCATATTCAAAGGCGAAAGGCCATGGATTTGTATCCAGAACACATCCCTAAATAGAGGTGTGCCCTAAATCTTATGGTTCCTTGTTTCCTCAGCAACCAGCACTAAGGAGTCACGAAAAACCCATGGCTCCATATCAAGCACTCTTCTCATGTAATGTAACCCATTAGCATATCAAACGCTCGTTTTGACGACTGTGTCATTATTCAAGATATTTTTTATATTTATTCTCAGGCTTCGGGTGAATTAATTAATTTCCACAATAGCAGTGTTGTTTTTAGTGCAAATGTCCCCACCAATCTGCAGTCTCAGATGGCTTCCTTTTTTGGGGTTGCCTATGTGTCGTTTCACGACAAATACTTGGCTCTTCCTACTTTCATTGGAAGGGGAAACTCTTGAGCGGGGCCGGTCATGAACTCCTCATTGAAGTTGAGGTTCAGTCTTTGCCACTGTACACCATGGAGACCTTTCTCTTGCCCAAGACCCTCTGTTTGGATCTCTAACGTCATTTCACCAAATTTTGGTGGGGTAGTTCGGTTGACTTAAAAAAAATTACATTGGATGTCTTGGAAGAAATTATGTAGGCCTAAATAGGAAGGGGGGATGGGTTTCCGCAACCTCTATGCCTACAACCTTGCTCTCTTCTCAAAGCAAGGTTGGAGATTTATCCACAATCCTGATTCTTTGGCTGGGATGCTATTCAAGGCTAAATACTTCCCTACTACCTCGTTATGGGATGCAGCGGCTGGTCCTGGTGCCTCCCACTGTTGGCGTAGCATTATTAATGCACGGTCTGTGCTTGTTGGTGGTTCTAAATGGCTGGTGGGCAATGGTGGCTCCATCAGCGTCTGGAGGGGTCGGTGGCTCCCCATACCTAACACTTTTAAGGTTATTTCCTTTACCCCTATCTTTTTGGCTGATTTGCATGTACAGGACTTAATCGACGTTGTCAACAGGCTGTGGAACTCCGATATTTTAGCCTTGTTATTCTCTCATGAGGACCAACTTGTTATCAACTCTATCTCATTGAGTCTCAGATTTCCTGCTGACAGTCTTATCTGGCATTATAATGCTAAAGGGTCCTTTACTGTCAAGAGTGCTTACCATGTGGCTTACTCGTCCCTCCAGGATCACTGTTTGACTGCTTCAACTTATGTTGGTGGTTCCAACGGCTACAATCACCTTTGATCTACCTTGTGGAGGGCAAATGTTCCAAACAAAGTTAAAATTTGCGTGTGGCGTGCTACCTCAAATATTTTGGCCACCCGCTCTAACCTTGTTCGTTGGAGTGTTCAGATTGATCAGTCTTGTTTTCTTTGTAATACTCCTACAAAAACTACTCTTCATACGTTGCGGGATTGCCCTTTTCTGAAGGCGGTGTTGTTTTTCGTCTACTCTGGGTTTGTGGGTTTCTCAACAAGAATTTACTATTAAGGACTGGCTTTGCTCTGTTCTTCATGAGGTGTCTCTTTCTGATTTCAATCTAGTGTTAATGCTTATTTGGGCCATTTGGAAGGAGCGCAACTCCCGCATTTGGGACGATACTCGTGCTGACCCTGCATCTGTCGCTTTGTAGGCTACTAGTTGGCTTCAGGAGTTCCATCGTGTTCATTTGATCCCTCACACACACTGCCCCTACTGCCCGTGAGATGGTTGGCTCCCTCGGAAGGCTAGTTCAAAATTAATGTTGATGGGGCTTTGAACATCGCCCTCGGCCTGGGGTGTGGTTGTGGTGGTTCATGACTGCTGAGGAAATTTCATCTATGCTCACATTCAGAGGTTCCGCCATATCTACCAGGCTGAGCACATTGAACTGCTTGTTGTGTGTGAAGGTTTGAGTCTGGGTTCTTCTCTTGGTAATCCCCAGCTCGCCTTAGAAAGTGACTATCTCACGACTGTCACCACTATCTTAAGGAAAAATACTGACTCTTATTTTCTTGGCCACCTCTACGAGGACGCCAAGTTCCTTTTATCTCACTTTGATGGGGCTATTGTTGCCCATGTTTCTTGCCACTACAATGATGTCGCTCATCGCTTGGCTAAAATCTCTCTCTATTGATGGTTTGGTTGACTGGAATGAGTGGCCCCATGCTATCATCCAGGATGCCCTCTTAAACGATTGTAATATGCTCTAGTTTCTTCAATGAATTTCGTTCTTTCAAAACAAAACAAAAAATTGCAATGGGAACAAAAGGTGTTGGAATAAATTATAAGGCATGGAAAGCAACAAGAGAAGGGTCTCAATCAGGATGGTACAGATGATTATTCATGTGGCCATGGAATATTCCTGTTGTCTTGATGGGTGTCAGAGTACAGATGATTATTGTTAATGTTATTAATTCAGATAAGGATAAAATAATAGCAAATGCATAATAAAAATTTTATATCAACTAAAACTTGTTCAGATTAAATACATAGTCAATCTCTTTCTTTTTGGTGCTGTAGTGCTCTGCCTCAATTTGTTTGATTTTGGTATTTTCCCTTTGTGCTTGAAGTAATTCTGATTTAATTTATGGATCCTAGTTGGCTAGTATGATATATGATGTTTTGATGCTATTTTGTTTGGTAATAATCTGAACAATTTAGGCATTTGGGTATTGTAAGCATGATTTTGTTTTGGTGTATCTTTGTTTTTGTAACTCAAGACTTGATGGTCTTGAAAAATGCCATTTTACTAGAGTGAAAAAAATTGGGTTGATTAATCTAATAACCAATGTTGTTATATATATATATATTGTCCACATTGTTGCTTTTTAAAAATACGAAAAGATATTCCATTAAAAAACCATAAAACAGTACATAGTGAGAATCAATATGTTAACCGGCCTCATTAAAATCTGCTCAGAGAAATCACATGGGACAAAATCCCGAGAGAGGAAAGAGTACCACCCATACTTTCGATTAACAAAAGAGTCAAACTCACATGAACTGACAAAGAAGGCCTCCTATGATGAAACAAATTGGTCTGTTGAAATTCAGCATCATAGTTTTTTGCACATATAAAACTTCTCTTTGCGGGCATTGATTCAAAACTAAAAAGTACTCTGTTCCTTGCATTCCATAATAGCCACAAACCAACACGGGGCACACACAACCACAACTTGTCGACGACCATGAAACCAAAAAATAGAGTATCCAGGACATCATATATGCCAAAACACCAGTATTGTGGGTAAAGGAGAGGTAAACCACACAGATTCGAAGTAGATCTGAAAACTTCAATCTGCAAATCAGAAACACAAAACCAAACCAAGAAAACAAAGAGGGAGGGGAGGGGCGAGTAGAAGGAGAGGATGAGGAAGGGGGGGAAAGGGATTGGAGGGAAGAAGAGGGATGCTGGAATTCCTTAGTCTAGAGTATTTTTTCTTCTTTCGAGAGGACCCAAGGACACCATTGTCGACATTGTTGTTAAGTAACCATTGTTGTTGTAATATACATTTTTGTTATAAGTATTTTTCTTTTCTTTTTCTTTCCTGTGAGTTGTGATTATTTCTGTTGATTCTTAGATACATAGATAATGTAAAGATGTTGATGAATCATGAATTAGTTCCAGGTCTTAACTGTTAAAGTGATCTTATAATGGGAAAGTTGGTTTTGACTTCCTCCATATATATATAGGAGGAGGAGCGTGTAGAACTAGTTTTGTCCCTTTGGCACCATATAGAATTAGTTTTGTCCTCTGCCTGCCTCAATTAATTTTGTACCTTTATGAATTAGTTAGAGCACTGAAGTTTTCTTGTTCAACATGGCATGTGGTGGTAATTGTAATTGTGACATAGTCTGATAGATCCCATCAATTCATTGTTTGTGGAAGATCTTGATACATATTTTTTTGCTTCTTTGTTTAAACAATGTATATACTTTCATAAAATAAATAATAATTTTATTTTCCAAGAAAATCTTGAAAATATTTTATTATTGTTGCTTAAAAGTTACAGATACGGATGGATGCTTCTTAGTCTTTGCCCTATTGCCATTCTTCTTGTTCTAGGAGCAAGTGCTTCTCGACGAGCAGACATGGTTAATTCTCTCTAATATGAAAAAGTTAATTTATATTCAGTAAGTATGATAGAATAAATAACTTGTCTATCATGTTATTTATAAGCTAGGAATTAATATGGTTATGATCATCGGAAAAAGATTTAGAATTTTAAGTTCATCAAATTAGGATTTGCTGGCTAATACTTGAATCACAAGGACTCGAATCCTTTTTGTGTTTCACTTTATTAATCTAATCAAACTATAAATAGTACTTTCTAAACGCGTTTTTGGTGTCCCATATGGATTCCAAAATAAAATCGAAAGTTATCGGTGCAAATTTTGTTAATAGAAATTAATGTTTTGTGCTTTGATTTCATAACCACGTATGTTCATGTTTAACCATTTTTTCTGAGAATCATGCCTACGTGTGCCCCTTGACATGTACGTAATTTGTTCATATGTGAGGTGAATTTTTACTGCACTTCTTTTTTTCCCGTTATCAAACAACTAAATTGACTGCATTATAAATGAAGCAGCGTACGTATCTATACATAGTTTCAGGTCGACATTATTTGTCTGGCTAAATAGTTGATTGATTGAGGTGTTTTGTCTTTATGCATAACATATTTGTCACTACCTATGAAATCTGGGTTTGTGGATGAAAGCTCCATTCCCAAAAGAATTAAGATTTCTGAGTTTTCCTGTTACAATACCTTATAGTAACAAAAATAAAATAAAAAATAAAAAATTAGAATACCATATAATTAGTAGAGCCATTTATCTGCGGGGTGTGAATCCAAGTGAGCAAAAGTAGAACGGAAGGTTCCAGTTTCATTGTTTATCAGGTCGACATTTGGTAGTTTACTAGTTTTTCATTACATAATTACTCCTTGTTGTCAAAGTGAAATCTCTCATTATGAATTCAGTGGTAAAGAGCGTTCACACGCCCAAAATTGACGTCGGCTTGTAAGTCTCTCTAGTAGAAGGAGAACCTTGATTATGGGATCTATTTTGGCCATATATGGACACGATCAAGATGTTTAAACCTTCTTTGCCTAATAAGAACAAGGGTGTCTCTTTGTTTTGGTGCCTACCTTGCACCCCAAAACAGTGTACGCTGTCTGGACACTTGGGCGTCTTTGAAAATTTAGAATTTTTATTTTATTTTTTTTCAGAAAAAGGAAGTCTATAAATACCACCACCTCCATCTACAAGTTAATGCATGTATATTTCAATCAGTCACTTTACTGCCTGAGGGAATTTAGTTCTAAAATGGCTTCTGCATTTGCAACTATTGCTCTTCTTCTCTCCCTTAACCTTGTGTTTTTCACTACAGTGAGTTCAGATCATCATGTTCCTCGTCCACCAACACCACCAAAAACCCCAAAACACCCTCCCCCATCAACCCCAACCTCAACCCTAACACAATCTCCTCTAACCCTAATCCCAACGCCAGAACAACCTCCTTCGACCCCAACCTTGACTCCGACCTTGACCCCAAGCCCAAGCCCAAGCCCTCCTAAAGCCTCTTGCCCTAAGGACACCCTTAAGCTTGGGGTATGTGGCGATTTGTTGAATAACTTGTTGCAGCCTGTTTTGG
Source organism: Prunus dulcis (assembly GCF_902201215.1). Taxonomy (NCBI): domain Eukaryota; kingdom Viridiplantae; phylum Streptophyta; class Magnoliopsida; order Rosales; family Rosaceae; genus Prunus; species Prunus dulcis. Next base: position 15,449,785 of record NC_047651.1, read on the forward strand.
GGACCCTACCAAAGACCCCTTGCTGTAGCCTCATTGTGGGGCTTGCTGATGTTGATGCTGCTGTGTGCCTTTGCACTGCCATTAAAGCCAACGTTTTGGGCATCAATCTTAATGTGCTAGTCTCCTTAAACTTGCTTTTGAATTACTGTGGTAAGTCTGTACCAAAAGACTTCCAATGCACCTAGGGGTGCCATGACCTTCTCATCTAGTGCTGCCCTTCCGAAAGCTTTGTTGCAATGAAAAACAGGCCACTAATCTTTGGCTTTACTCTGTAATATATTATGCATGTTTCCTTCGAAATGTAGCTGAGATCTAGAGTGTTCTCTCTTAGGAATGTTCATACGTTTCCTTCAAAATAAAAATAAAAATTATGCATGTTTCACTCTTGAGTTGGTGGTTTTTATTAGGACTTGTCCAATATAAATCCCTACATTTTCTATTTCCTAGACATATACCCATCATTATATAAATCTGTGTAAAACCCAATTTCAAATTTAAATGACCAGTATGATACAAGAGGTCGTAGTATTCCTATGTTTTTACATCGTTGCCACCATACTTCATATTTTATTTATAATTTATTTCAAGCATTTCATTAACTGCTATAATTGTAACTAATACTCCCTATTAATAGCATATCAATCACCCCATTTCTTTTGGTTGTCATGCCCTCTCACTCGCCCCTTAAAATTGCAAACCAAAAAAAATCTGTAAATTACATATCCAATAATGTACCTATGAAAAATATAAAGGGTTCTTAGATCTAGGTCCAAAATGATTAGCTGGTATTGGATTTAGTCCACGTGTTTTTAGTTTTAGATGTAGGTCCTTTGACTTTTTTTTCTTTTTTGTGTGTGGTCGATTTTACCCTTTGAGGTAAATAAGAAAAACATATTGAAAATATAAATTTAATGCATAATTTCCTTGAAATTGAATTTTGAATTCTTTCCTTAATAATATTTACCTAATATATACCATTTAATCAATAAAAGACAGACCCACATATTATACTTATGCGATGGATAATAGGACAATATATATATACCATTACCAATAAGTAAGGTGGAAAAATAAACAAGCAGAATATTAAATTACCTATAACTTAGGTGCATAAAAACATAAGTCGGACAGTATATGCTACCTATATCTCCGGTACATAAAAAAGATAAGTGGTAAAGCGTATGTTACCTATAACTTAGATTCATAAACAAAAAGGCAAAAAAGTGTGGTACCTATATCTCATGTATGTAAAAACACAAGTCAATTAATACCTTCTTTTTTTTGTTAAAGGAATATGTTACCTATAATTTAGAGATATATATATATATATATATCAAAAAAATGTATCACCTATATCTCAGGTATACTATACTTAAAAGAACAACTATAAAGAACAAAATGACTGAACCTCATTCAAAGTTGAGCATATATTCAACATAAAATAATAATAATAATAATAGAAGAAGAAGAAGAAGAAAAAGTCGATACTATGACTGCATAGCAAATGGATATTAGACCACGCTTCAGCAGTCATTTGTGCTTTGGGATGAACCCCAACTCTGAATCTCCATTATTTTCTCATCTATTTTAACGAGTGTTTGGCTTCCTTTGATTACTAAACTCACTCCATTATTTCTTTCTTATGTCAATGTACAACATTTTAAAAAGAAAAAAAAGAGTCTTCCTAATTAGGTGCTTTACGTACCATAATTTTAGTATTTTATTATAAAACCACCATAAAAATTTGCTGCAGTTAATAACTTTATTATTTCTTACGCTTTATGTGCTCAAGGGTAAATTGGATAAGGAAAGAAATATAATATTGGCTACTTATCTCATTAAGGTAAGTAATCTAAGATAATGGGCAATATTGGAACAAAAATTAATTTTAAAAATATAAAAATCAAAAGATTACATCATACAATATTTAAAGAGTAATGCTACACTTACCACATTTTTATCCCACATTTCTATACCACATGATGTGGCATGTACATATCATACGCCACATCAATTAAATAAATGAAGTGTATTTTAATAAATAAAATTAGAGAAACAGAAACTAGTATTTTACATGATATGGTATGTACACATCAGCTGTCACATCATGTGGTCTGAAATTGTGGTATAAAAATGTGGTAAGACTAGTATTATTCATATTTTAAAAGGAATGTAATCCTATGTGGCACAAAAGCACATGCACATTTCTATATATGTATATATAAGAGAGGAAAACCTCTCCACTAAGTTTTCATCCATCAGAAAAATATCAGAGAACCAAGTCTTAGTTTAGACCTCTGATGAGTTCATCTTTTCCTTGTTATTTTCTTCTCTTCTTTTATCGTTGCAAAAAATCCAACATGGTATCAGATCTTAGTTCAAGATTTATTTTGCTGGCTGTATGTGTTAGAAAAGAGAGGGACAAAATCCCCACTAGCCATGACAGTTCAAGCAGAAATGGTGTCATTGAGAAAGCTATGAAGAAGGGCAGCAAGAAAGGAGCCAATAAGCTTCATCCTCTGCAAACACCTTGAATAAGAGAAGCTAAAATAATAAGGCATTGAAGAAGAGAACAAAATTCTCATGTTAGAATTTTTCTTTTTCCCAATCAATTGGGTGGTTGGTATTACTAGCATTCTTTTCCATTTGCGACTCACAACATTTTAGTTTACAGATTTAGTCTCATGTCTGCTCCACTGGCAAAAACATCCGAAAGAAATATTCAAAGCCCTGTGGTTGAATATTTGTTTCTTTGCTAATATGCTCTCTCTCTCTCTCTCTCTCTCTCTCTAGCTAGGAATCGTGAAACTGCTAATGCTACTATCCTTATATTTTTAAGTAGCGAAATGCTAAAGAAACCCTAATGTATTATGTATCTAGTGTTGGATGATCTTTCCATCATGAAGAAGTCCTTGCAAATCCCAGAAATAAGACCCAACTACATGAGATAGAGACATCTTTTCCTGAGGCCAGGTGATGACATGCCTAATCAATCTATTAGTATTCTAAACCTGGGATTTCTTATCTAATTAATCCCCTCAGAATACAATAGCATATACATGAGTACAAATTGTGGTACCCATAAGTGCTTATGACTACTGTCCATACACAAGGACATGATACAACTTATGGGTGCTTCCCTAATAGCAACTCGACCCCAAAGGGCAAGGGTAAGGCAAAGGCAAGGCAAGGTTTGATACTATTCACGTGAATAGTGGCAGCCTTGCCTTTTTTTGGTTCCACTCCAAAGGGAAAAGGCAAGGGCAAACACTATTCACTTTAATGTATTTTCTATTTTTTAAACTTAAACCATTAATTTTGATAAGGTTCTTAGATAATATTTTCAGTTGTCACGTGTTACTATTTATTATAAACATTTTATAGTAAATTTGGTTTACACCCTTCAAATTCAACTTACCTTACCTGCAACCCTTCACTTTTTGTTCCTATAAATAATACCCAATTTTAATAAGTAAAAACCCATGACTAGGATCCAACTCATTAAGTTACCTTTTTTTTTTTTTTGTGTGGATAAATTCTATGATTGCATTCATAATTCAGCCAAAAAAGCCACTAGCCACAAAGGGCCAATACAAACTAGCCACAAAAGGGCCATTACAATAACGGAGCAGTCTAATATCAAAATTAAGAAAATCAGGTATGTCTCCACCAACGATCAGGCAAGATCGAAGAAACTCTGGCATATGCATCCCAACTAAGATTGGAAACTTAGAATAATAAAAAAGAGATAAAGCTTGAAAAAACCAAGCCATAACGATAGAAATAAAACTCTCATCAAGGAGAGATGAAAAGCTCTCACAAAGGAAAGATGAGAAACTCTCACAAAAGGAGAGGTGAAAAGTACACAGAGAACCCAAAGAGTCTCTGCAACTTATTCCAAACATAAAGAAATTGCAAAAAAGATGGTGGTGGAGATCCGATGCCGAAATGCAGGTGAAGATCCGACGCTGAGCCGCAGCCGCCAATAATGGTTGGATGAAAATCATAACAAAACTAAGACAAATAGGGAAAACCCTTTGTCTTTGAAAATGGGGGAAGAGGTGAAAGGAGGAAGAGAGGAAGAGAAGAGAGGAGAGAGGAGAGGGGGGAAGAACAATGGCTTCTTCCCCCCTCAAAAGTGGAAAAGGCTCTAAGAGTGTACTCATTAAGTTACCTTATTAAGCTCAATTTCTGATTTATTATAATTTTTTTGATTGCCAAAATACCCCTATTTATATTTCAACATGTAATGGGGGTGGTGTTTTAATTTTTGGTTCCCCAATTTATTGTGGTGATTCCCTCTAAAAATTTTGTCCGCTTTATTATTAAAATTCATCAATACAGTCAACAATGTGTTGGCCGAAAAAGGCAATTTTCCTTATGGCCTTTTTGAAATTTTGTTCCATCTTTCCCCGATAATAATCTACCTATTTTAGAACTTGGATTTCATTTATTGTACCTAGTTTTTTGGTGGATAATAATCTGCCTTTTTTTTATTTTATAAATTATTGTGTATCTATATTTTTTATATATAAATTAGTGTGTACCTATTTTTCGTAAAAAAAAAAATTTAGTAGAAAATATACCTATATTTTTATACCTATATATTTTTCATATGTACATTATTGGATATGTAATTTAAAGATTTTTTTTTTTTATTGGTTTGCAATTTTAGGGGCTATATGTTAAGGGAATGGCAACAGAAAGAAATGGGTGATTGATATGCTATTAATAGGAAGTATTAATTACAATTATGACAGTTAATGAAATGCTTGAAATAAATTATAAATAAAATATGAAGTCTGGCGGCAACAATGTAAAAACATAGGAATACTATGACCTTTTATATCCTACTGGTCATTTAAATTTGAAATTGGGTTTTACACATAAATTTATGGGCTAACATCATTTTAACCCCTCAAAATTTGGGATCATTCTTGAAATGGACCACACTGTTTTAAAATTTTCAATTTACACCCTAATGTTTTAAAATTCGCCAATTTACACGTTCCGTTAATTTGACCGCTTGGTCTTCCGTTAAGTGATGACGTGGCAAATGTGGGGTCCACCTTTTTAGCTTAGGTGTAATAAAATATGTAAAAAATAATATTAAAAAAATTCTTTACTTTTTAAGTTAATTAAAATCAATTATTTACAACAAAAAAAAAGGAATATTTAAAAACAAATATCAATTCCACCCGCCCATCCATCTTCCCCAATTGAAAAAAGAAAAAACAAAAAAACAAAAAAATAAATAAAAACAAAAACAATCAAACCAAGCCCAGAAAACCCCAAGGAAGGATATTAGGCCTTGCCCTCCACCTGTTCAAAGTGTGGAGATTTTAACAGTTGGTGATGTTGTTTAGGTGTCCGATGTTGGTTTCTGGAAGGTGTTAAAGGTTTTGGATGAAAATTATTACTTGACTAGGCTACTTGGATCTTCTGAGGAGTTTAGAGTGCACAAACATAGGATCCGGATGCGCCAATTTTGAAAAGATGACAAATGGAACAAATGGGTTGTGATTGGAAAGGTAAACTTCTATGTGGTTTTCTGTATTTTACCAAGCCCAGAAAACCCTACCCCTGCCCCTACCCCCATCCCCACCCACACCCATCTTCCCCAACCCCGATCTCATCTTCCCCAACCCCCGTCCCCAGCTTCACATACCTAAACTACTCAACCCAACTGGCCCAGCTGCTGGGCCCCAACACCACGGAGGCAGCCACCTTCATATGCTCCCATTTCGCCGTCATCTACTCCAAGATCTCCGACTCCGCCTACGCCGTCGACTCGTATTCTCAATGCAGCTCCGCTTCACCATGCTCTGCACAGGCTCCGTCCGCGATGATTTCAAATCTGGGGGCAAGGATGGTTTCAGATCTGGGGGCAGGGATGGTTTCAGATATGGAGTGCGATGGGTTGGGGAACGGGGAAAGTGGGTTGTTTGCAGGCAGTGGTTGTGAGGTGGTCTGGGTTGTTTGCAGGCGGCGATTCTGAGGTGGTCTGGGTTGTTTGCAGGCAATGGTGGTCTGTGTTTGAAAGAGAAGAGAGGGTTTGGTGATGGGGTTGGTGACGACTTGGGGTCCTGGTTAATGTTGATTTTTTTTCTTTTTTTCTTTTAAATAATTGATTTTAATATTTTTAATTAACTTAAAAAGTAAATAATTTTTTTAATATTATATTTTACATATTTTATTACACCTAAGTTAAAAAGGTGGACTCCACATTTGCCACGTCATCACTTACTAGAAGACCAAGCAGTCAAATTAACGGAACGTGTAAATTGGTCGAATTTTAAAACATTATGGTGTAAATTGACAAATTTAAAACTGCGTGGTCCATTTCAAAAATGACCCCAAATCTTGAAGGGGTAAAATGATGTTAGCCCTAAATTTATAGAGTGATGGGTATATGTCTAGGAAATAGAAAATGTGGGGATCTATATTGGACAAGCCCAAAATTGTACTTAAAATTTCGGATAACATTTTCGGATAAAATTTTCGAATTAAATTTTCGGATAAGATTTTCGATTGCTAGTGTTCATATTTATTATAAAATTCACATCTCACTCATCATACAATTGAAATACTCACAGTCCTCATCGTCCGACACAATCGAGTACAAGGACGACTCAATCATTGGCGGAGGCGGTTCCAAAGGATCACGATGTGAGGAAGTATTTTCCTTCGAAGGACCTAATAGTGCCATTATTTTCGACACGGAACACACCACTGGAACTGACTGTGGGCATTGTTCATTTGAGGAGCCATGTGTAATGGTTTTCCTCTTTTTTGTTTTGCCTTGAATAATCTATTAAAAAAATGAAATTGGAAATGCAAGAAATATATTTTTAAAAAATACATTACATTGAATAAAACAGAAATTAATTTTTTTCTACCTCGTCGCCAAGATTTTGACCTCTTCGAACGTTTTTCCACGACCCTCTAACTTCGATGGAATAGGCCATTTGTTTTTTTTTTTTTTTAATACAAATAGAAAGTAGTAGAAAAATGTGAGTGGAAAGTAAAAAATATTGGTAGGAGAAGAGTTTGTATGAAGATTTGGTGTGGAAAGTGAATAAAATTGTTAGGTATTTATAGGGAAAAAATCCAAATTTTTTTTGTATTTTAAAAAAAAAATTCGTAACAATTTTTTTAGCAAAAAAATCAAGGCCGTCGGATTTCTGGACAAAATTCGATCAGAGCGTCCGGGAAGTGGCACGTGGCATCTTCCTGTTGGGGCCTGTCAGCACTGACGTCAGCGGCTGAAATTAAAAAAGAAAAAAAATTTAACGTTGGGGCTTGAACATGTGCCAACGTTAAAAAAAATTTGATTTTTGCATTGCTAAAGTCAACATGGCGTCAGCGCCTTTGGGCTTGAGCCCAATCAAAAATTGCTCGTGGGCTTGCCCGGGCTGGTGGGTCCCAAGGCTTACCTGGACTACTTTTGTAGTGCTGGAGGCGAATTTGGGCTCTGTGGGGGCCTGTTGCCAGGGCAGGGCCCTAGCGCTGCACATGATCTAAGGACTTATGGGTACCAAACAAAATGTGTACAAATTTTAGTTGTGATAATCAAAACCTTGTTCTTACCCATAGAAAACAAGGAGGAGTTCAAAGAAAAGTTGGTGGACTGGATCCGGTTTGGACAATGTTTGGGTTAGGTTAGGCTGTGTTAGAGAAGGTGTTTGAGGCCTTTGGTGATATGTGATGTCACATTGAAAAAGAAATCGGAACCCCAAAGTAACAATCCTCTTCATGCGGTAAAACTAATTGAACACCAAAATCGAAATTGAAAGAGAAATCGGAATTGAACTAAAATCAAGCTCTACCTGAGTAACAAATGAAAACCTAGCTCGCTCTGATCTTGTTCGCTCTGGTCTCACTAGCTCTGATCTCTCGCTCGTCTTGCTCGCTCTGATTTTGCTTTGATCTCGTTCCTAAAGTCTTGCTTCGTCTTTTTTTTTTTTTTCTATTTTATGCAATACCCTCCGTGTTTTGGGAAAAAAAAAAAATTCAAGTTTAAAAAGGGGGCGCCACTGATGTATCAAATAAGAGAAGGAAGGCTACCTTGACATATGTGTTCGTCACTAATAACATAATAAATATAAATACTGGTCAGAAAATTTAGTCATTAAAAATTAAAAATTAGATGCCAATCATTTTAGTGATCATATAATATTTTAATTATTAAATTTACTGTATTTGTGACTTGTATTCATTTGGTCACAAGGATTGGTCACTCCTGACCTTTTTTTCTTGTAGCGTACGTAGAGAAGCTGTTTGAGGGCTTTGGTGATATGTGATGTCGCATTAGGTGCAACTGGTGACTAACAAATTTTGCATCCGAATGTGGGATGCCATTGGAATTGTCAACCATCCTGATGAAGTGAAAATAAAAGACATATTTCTGTTAAATCCTCTTAAGTAGCCCACTTACTTGTTGACGTGTTTGACACATATTCAAAAATTAATTGAATTTTTTTTAATATTTGTGAAAATAAAAAATAAAAACCACAACCATTGCCCTACCACCGACACCTCTCCCCCAACCCTCTGGCCGTCTTCCTCCCCACCCAATATCTCCCGGCCCCTCCCCTATCCCAATATGTTGCAGTAGCATAAGGTATATATGAGTCCTCCCACTTCTTTGTCACACCTAGCTGTAAATTAATTAGAAAATGGTTTCAGAAATTATAAACAGTGAAAATGTGTCTGGTACTACAATATGAGAATGTATCAACAATGAATGTCACTTCTTTCAACTTTGACTTATTATCACAAAACGTCCCTGACGTTTGCGAAACTATCACATTGCATCCTTAAAGTTTTTTTGTATCACTCTTGGTCCCTAACGTTAATATAGGTGTTCTTAAATAATCCTTCTGTCAAAAAAGCTGTTAAATTCAGGATATAATCGTTAAATCAATCCAAAATTATAATATATATTTTTTATTCTCTTACATTCTCTCTTTCTTTTCTTCTTCTTCTTTCTCTCGCCCCGTTATTTTCTTCTCTTCTTCTCTTTCTCTGTTTCTCTTTCTTCTTCTTTTCCTTCGCTGTTACTTTTTTTTTTTTTTTTCTTCCTCTTTCCTTCTTTGGGAAAGCTTCACACTTAACCTTTCCAATGGCGACTGAAGCACCAGAGCAAGCCCCCCAAGCCGATGGAGTCCAATCTCTTTCAATTTCCGAGGCTTCACCATCCAGCTCTTCAAATCCAACCATCCAGTAAGCTTCTCTCGCTTTTCTTATCGTTTCCAATTTTTTCTGTTGATCTGAACTTACTTCAAACTTGTGGGTGTGATTTGGTGAAGAATGAGTTTGGAGGAGAAGTTCCAGATGTTGAGGAGCGTGGCAGAGGAATGTATTCAAGAGGACGAGGTTCAGAATTTGCTGGCTCATAAGTCCGAACCCATCGCCTATGATGGGTTTGAACCCTCCGGTCGAATGCATATTGCTCAGGTGTTTTTTCAAATTTTCTTTAACAATCATAAAATTCGTAACACATAATTGATGTTGATTATATATCTGTAAATTTCAGTAGTTGATTGTGAACAAGATTTGATACTTTTTGTGGAGAGAAGATACTCAAATTGAGAGTCTGCAGTGTGTTATTCTCGTGTATTGATTATTTGGATTGCAACGGACTTTCTTGTGTTTTGAAAGAATAATTGTTAGTAAGAAACTTAAGGGCATGTTTTCATTATATCATTGTGGTTCAAATGTGCTGTTGTGTAGGGAGTTATGAAGACGATAAATGTGAACAAGATGACCTCTGCTGTCTGCAGAGTGCAAATATGGATTGCAGATTGGTTTGCAATGCTAAAAAATAAGATGGGGGGTGATTTGAAAAACAATATCATAATTAAACAACTACCAACTTTTCATACCAGAATGAAACACTAACAAGTCGCAAATATAGTTGCAGTGCAGAGAGAGTTTTTCTCTGTAATTACTGAAACTACCCTACCCACTAGGGACATACATCTTTTGGCAGTGTAGACGACTGGGCAGAGAGGTTCTTCTTGGTTTGGATGGCCCACAACACAAGGAGGACAAGCTAATTTGCTTCTGTTGGGTTTATGTGGGAAGAAACGAGGGACCTGAGAGAGTGGGAGCATTGTTGCAGAAGCTTCCATGGATAACTGAGAGAAAGCGAAAAGGAGAAAAAGAAGAAGAAAAAAAAAAAGGAAAAAAAAAGAGAAACGGAGAGAGAGAGAGAGAGAGAGAGAGAGAGAGAGAGAAGAAAAGAACGGGCGGAGAAAGAAAAAGAAGGAAAGAAAGAGAGAAGGGAAGGAAATAAAAAATATATATATTTTATAATTTTGGATTGATTTGACGATTATATCCCTAAATTTAACAGTTTTTTTGACAGATTGACTATTTAAGAGCACCGATATTAACGTTAGAGACCAAGAATGATACAAAAAAACTTTAAGAATGCAATGTGATAGTTTCGCAAATGTCAAGGACGTTTTATGATAATAAGCCTTCAACTTTTAATAAATTTTCACTGAAAATGCATCATGTAATCAACAAATGGAATAAATTCTAATGTTTAAAAATGGAATAAATTGCTAAAATTATCTAGAGAGAATAGTAATTATCTTTGGTGTCCCATATGGATTCTAAAATAAAATCGAAAGTTGTAGGTGCAAATTTTGTTCATCGCAATTAGTGTTTTGTGTTTTGATTTCATAAACACGTTTGTTCATGTTTAACCATTGTTTATGAGAATCATGCCTGTGTGCCCTTTGCCATGCAAGTTCATGAGGTGAATTTTTACAGCACTCTTTTCTCTCTTTTTTTTCGTTACCCACACAACAAAATTTACTACATTAATTTATTAGTGAAGCACAGCATATCTAGTTTCACTGGTCGACATTAAATGAAAATTCTGTTGTCTCATTCCTTGTTGTATTATAGATCATGGTGAAGATTGAGCTCAACTTCTGGTCGACATTATTGTCTGGCTGAATAGCTGACTTGATTGAGGCATTTTTAAATTTTTTTTTTCTTGTTTTTGTCTGATAAGTGGCATTTTCCCTTATCCTTATGCATAAGATATTTTTCAGTATCCAAAAAAAATTAAGATTTGATGGGTGGATTATTTTTTTATGAACCATAATAAATAAATTTTGATATAGAGAAATTCATATAGTTTGTCTTGTCTTGTGACTAAAGAATAACAAAATATTGACAATAATAATAAAGGTTTGGTAATAGATAATAAATTTGATTATAATGTGCATGTGTGCTTAATTTCCTTCATTGTGGAAGATAATGAAATTGGCATCAGCAAAGATCCTAAATTTGTGCTGGGTGTGAAGGCAGTGAGCAAGTAAAACGGAAGGTTCCAGTTTGATTGTTTATCAGGTCGACTTTTGGTAGTTTACTAGTTTTTCATTTGTTTATCAGTAATAGTGTTACTCCTTTGTTGTCAAAGTGATATATCTCTCATCATGGATTTACTGGTAAATAGAGCATTTATCTACACAACCAACAGATGGATGCTCATGTTGTCAAAGTGATATATCTCTTACTAAGACCTTGTGGTTTCAGTGATAGAGAGCATTTATCTACACAGCCAAAATTGATGTCGGCTGGTAACTCTCTCCAGTAGAAGGAGAACTTTGATTTCTTGGATATATTTTGGCCAAATAACACGATTAGATGCTTTAACCTTCTTTGCCTAATAAGAACAAGGGTGTCCATTTGTTTTTGGTGCCATATATTAGAAAGCCAAAATTCAGAATGCTCCAAAGTTGAATGTGGCCTATCATGCACCCCAAAACAGTGTTCGTTGTGTGCTCACATGGATGTCTTTCACAAATTTAGAATTTTTTCAGAAAAAGAAAGTCTATAAATACCCTAATTATGTTCACTATATCAATCAGTCACTTCACTGCCTGAAGGAATTTAGTTCTAAAATGGCTTCTCCTAAGGCATTTGCAACTACTGCTCTTCTTCTCTCCCTTAACCTTGTGTTTTTCAATACAGTGAGTTCAAATGATCCTGCTCCTAATTGTCCACCACCACCCAAAACCCCAAAACACCCTACCCCCTCAACCCCAAAACCAAAACACCCTCCCCCCTCAACTCCAAAACCAAAACACCCTCCCCCCTACACCCCAAAACCAAAACACCCTCCCCCCTCAACCCCAAAAACCAAACACCCTCCTACCTACACCCCAACCCCAAAACACCCTCCCCCCTCAACTCCAAAACCAAAACACCCTCCCCCCTACACCCCAAAACCAAAACACCCTCCCCTCGACCCCGAAGGACCCTCCCCTTTAAAAACCCCAGACTGCCTCCCATCCCCCCCTTTAACCCAAGCCTAACCAAAGACTCTCCTGGCTCTGCCCCATCCCCAGGCCAAACCATAAAACCTAACCCCTAAAATGACCTCCCCCCCCAACACCAACTCCTAAACCCTCAACCTCCCGGACTCTCACCCCAATATGCCATCTGATGGCCCCTGCCCTCCTCCCTCTAACAACCTCCCCGGACTCGAATCCCATTTGCCTCCTCAACCCCCAACAGGATGACCCCAATATGCCCTCCTCTAACCCCAACCTTTAAGCCAAAACAACCACCCCCAGCTCCGGATGACCAATTTTAACCCCAAAACAACCTCCCCCAACTCCGACACCAACCCCAAAACAACCTCCCCCGACCCCAAAATACCCTCCCCCAACTCCGACCCCAATATACCCTCCCCCAACTTCGACCCCAACCCCAATATACCCTCCTCCAACCCCAACCCCAAGCCCAAAACAACCACCCCCAATTCCGACCCCAACCCCTAAACAACCTCCCCCAACTCCAACACCAACCCCAGAACAACCTCCTCCAACCCCAAAATACCCTCCCCCAACCCCAACCCCAACTCCAAAACAACCTCCCCCAACTCCGATCCCAACCCCAATATACCCTCCTCCAACCCCAACCCCAGACTGAAAACATTTTTTTCACTGAGTTCGACCCCCAGAGGCAATGCCCCGGACTCCCGCAACCCCAAACAACCTCCCGAGTTCTGGGCCCCAGACTCCAACCCCATCCAGAACAACCTCCCCTGACTCACCCCTGACCCCAAAGAGCCTCCCAAGCTCAGCCCCTAAACAGCCTCCCTGGCTCCTTCCCTATGCCCCAAAACAACCTCCCCATGAGCTCCAATTTTAAACACCTCTGACTCACCTACGATTCCCCCAAACACAACCTCCCCCAACTCCAATAAACAACCTGATTCCAGCCCGACAACCACCAGCTCCCTAAAACAGCCTTGACTCAGCCCCAAACTACCTCCCCCTGCTCGAGCTCCATGCCCAAAACAACCTCCTTCAACTCCAACCCCAACCCCAAAACTTCCTCCCCAAAGCCGACCTCCCAACCCCAACCCCCCAAAAAACTACCTCCCCCAGCCCCAAAACAACCTCCTCAGCAATTCAACTCCAACCCCCAACCCTGAAAAACCAACCTCCTCCCAACCCCCAACCCCTAAACAACCACTGACGACTCCCAACCCAAAACCCTCCCCTGACTCACCCCCATACCTTTGATGAGCCTCCTCCAACCCCAACCCCAAAACTTCCTCCTCCTTTAACCCCCCCAAAGCCCAAACCCAGAAGAGCCAAGCCCTCCTAAAGCTTGCCCTAAGGACACCCTTAAGCTAGGGGTATGTGGAGATTTGTTGAATGACTTGGTGCACCTTGTTGTGGGGACCCCACAAAAGACACCTTGTTGTAGCCTCATTGCAGGTCTTGCTGATCTTGATGCTGCTGTGTGCCTTTGCACTGCCATTAAAGCCAATGTTTTGGGAATCAATCTTAATGTGCCAGTTTCCTTAAGCTTGCTTTTGAATTACTGTGGTAAGTCTGTTCCAACAGACTTCCAATGCGCCTAGTGGTGCCATGACCTTCTCATCTAGTACTGCCCTTCCTAAGCTTTGTGTCAATGAAAAAAAGGCCATTAAGATTTGGTTGTAATACATGTTTCCTTCGAAATGTAACTGATATCTAGAGTGTTCCCTCCTCAGAATGTTCGTACGTTTCCTTCGAAATAAAAAACATAAAGCATGTTTCACTCTTGAACATTGATGGTTTTTATTATTGATATTAGACAATGAAAATTAAATGCGCCTAACATGATTATTATTTTTATATATCTAATCATTTCGACAACCGACAATGGAAAAAAAAAAAAAAGTTTTAATATCTTGCTTGAATGCATTGTCTAAATTATGACAACATGATACACCATTTGGCAAGATAAGGCTGGCAAGAAAACACTGTTTTTCCCGATTGTCACTCGTGTGTCTATAGATAGTAAGATTCATCCTTAAATGTGTGATTTTAGTTAACTTGGCAGGATGATATAATTATATAGCTAGAATTACTGACTTTATTTCTTTGGAAAAACCAAATATGAAACGTACATGCAACAACATTCATTTTCAATAGAGTTCTTGCTTCTACCACGCATTTTGTAAAACTACACAGCATAAATTAATCAGGTTTAATCCAATAACATCAAATAGGCAATATCAATGAGTACATCAATAAGGTAGGCAGTTTCTAATTAAACAGAGACAAAGCCCTGTGGCACTTTTCCTGTACATGCATTAACAGCAAACTAAGAGCAAGAGGCACTTCAAGACAATTCCCAAGACATTGGCCTTAATAGCAGTGCACAGACACAAGGCAACTTCAAGATCTGCAAGACCTTTTATTAGGATACAACATTCCTTACTGGGTTTTGTCCCAATAACGTCGGTCACCAACCCTAACCAGCTGCCACAAACACCAAACTTAAGGTTATTTCTGGGCATTTGTCTTGCTTCTTTGGAATAGAGGGAGGTGAAAAGAGCGGCTGCTTTGGAACCCCTAAGGCCCATTGTTGTCGCTCTACAAATCACATATTGGAACAATCACTAAACACTCCGTAAATACTTATAGAAATATGACATAATCAAATTGTTAGAAACGATTTTGCTATAAGGCAAGTCGCTCACGCGTGTGTGGGTGATTTCTGAACATTAATGTAATGTGAATCTCAGTTGCATGCACAGCGAGACGTGGACACAACCCATTGTTAGTATTGTGGCTGAGATTGGGCTGTGTGGTCCATGGATGGGGCTCAAGTTATAGTTATATATATATATATATATTTCCCAATCAATTGGGTGGTTGGTATTACTAGCATATTTTCCATTTGTGGCTGACAGTGAGAAAAATCTGATCACATTTTGGTTTATTAGAATTAGTATTCATGTCTGCTTTACCGGCAAAATCATCTCTCTCTCTCTCTCTCAGTTGGCATTAAATAGCTAGGAATCATGAAACTGGTAATGCTACTATCCTTATTTTAGACGACAACTCTTATATTTTTAACTAGCGAAATGCTAAAGAAACCCTAATGTATCTAGTTGCTAGATGATCTTTCCATCATGAAGAAGTCCTTGCAAATCCAAGAAATAAGACCCAACTACACGAGATAGAGACACCGTTTCGTGGGGCCAGGTGATGACATGCATAATCAATCTGTTAGTATTCTAAACTTGGGATTTCTTACCTGTAAAGCCTATACATTTCAAGCCCACCGGTTTCGGGTTTCCATTATATAATTGTTTTGAGTTGTTGAAACTTGACGATCGAACGGTCTAGCCAATAGCCATATCCCATAAGTGAACCATGAGAAACAAAGTCTTGGCCAGCACTCTATACTCCATATAAAAACCCTTTGAACTCTTTATTTTTCCTCACACTTCCTTCGAACTATTCCATCACCATCCAGCTTTGAGACCAAATTAAATTCGAGAAAAAAAAAAAAAGTATGGTAAATTCTGGATTAACGTTTGTGTTTGGGGACCATGGCTGGAGCTTTTATTGCTAGACGTTGCCATCATCATCATCATCATCATGATCACGAAGGTCGCAAGCCTTGGTCTTGTCCTCAACAAGCCCTTGACAAGAAAATTGATTCAACTTGAAGCCCAGGGATAGTGGAAAGTGCAGCCACAACAACTCCCAACCTGGCAAACTAGTCCCAAAAACCATCACTGCTTTGCCTCATCTATGATTATTAGATATGTATATATAATTTCTATATAATATAAATGTGTGTTTATATTTGTTGTTGTATTAATTACAGTAGGAGAGGTATTAATCTAATCAAACTATTAATTTAATTGTTAGTAAACCAAATAAATCTATGTTCCGTACCTAGCTATAAATTTGTTCTAAACGTGTTTTTGGTGTCCCATATAGATTCCAAAATATAGTCGAAAGTTGTAGGTGCAAATATTGTTAATCGAAATTAGTGTTTCGTGCTTTGATTTCATAACAAAGTTTGTGCGTGCACCTAGTACTGCCACTAATTCAATAAGAAGAAAAAAGGTGAAGCTTAGGAATCCAGAGGGATCGATCTAAGCAATCGAGTTAGAGCCTTCATCACACGGAGATATTCTAAATTAATCTAATTAACGGGAAATGGGATTTGAACTCAGGTGCAAGGGGTCTTGTACACTACCTTTGCTAATTAAATTGGTATGAATTTGGCATCAACAAATGTCTAATGTTAATCGAAGGCATAATGATTCTGAGTTTTCATATTACAATACCTTCTTGTAAAAAAAAAAAACATTTGCAATACCATATAATTAGCCGAGCCATTTCATCTGCTGGGAGTGAAGCCAGTGGGCAAGTAGAATGGAAGGTTCTAATTTTCTTTTTCTGTTTTTAATAGAAACCAAAATATCAGCATTAAAATCCTGGACCAGCAAAATCATATTTGGGATAGTGTCTGCAATGATGAAATTGGTGTCCTTGGAATATTTTATAATGGGCGAAACGGCATGATTTCCTTCATAATTGGATCCAACATTATGCTTCGATTGCAAACTTCCTCAATTGAAAGTACATATTCTTCTTCCTCTCCCTTTATGTCTTTAAAGATGCCTGATGCTTGGTCAGACGCCTTCTGATGGCCCTGGTCTTCTTTGGGCGCAAATCTAGAGGAAGAAACTTCTTGTTCTTGTAGACTTATCTTAGAGCAGCTTTTTGGGAAATCACTGTCAACACCTATGCTATTGAAAGCCTCACCACCTTGATTTTGGAGAGATTGTTGGGGGGCTCCGCAGGTGACCTTGGCGACTCGGAGGAGGGCAAGTTCTGCCATCAGATCCTTCAGTTGACCCAAAAGCTCTGCCTTTGTCTTGTTTCTGAGCTCGTGGACCTTGATCCTCACCATTGCTGCAGACTCTGTTGCTCTCTCTGGATGAAATCATGAAACTGACTACTTTGATTGTTCATTACATTACTACTCCTTATTGTCAAAGTGATAGCTCTCATTATGGATTTAGTGGTAAATGCATATATCTACACAACCAAGATGACCGCTCCCTGTTGTTAAATTGATACCTCTTACTATAGAGACTTGCCGAGAGAGCATATATCCACACACCCAAAATCGATGTCGGCTGGTAACTCTCTAGAGTAGAAGGAGATCCTTGACTATTTTGGCCAAATGAGGACACGATCAAGATATTTGAACCTTTTATGCCTAATAAGAACAAGGCCCTTTTGTTTTGGTGCCGTATATTACAAGGCATAAAATTCAGAATGCTACAAAGTTTACTATGGCCAATTCTTCAAGTTGCACCCCAGGCCAGAAAGTGACAGAGATCCAAAACAGTGTATGCTGGGTGCTCACATGACAAATTTAGAATTTTTTTTCAGAAAAAGAAAGTCTATAAATACCCTATTCTGTTCACTACATCGAACACCTAAAAATCCGTCTACAAGTTAACACAAGTATATCAATCAGTCACTTCACTGCCTGAGGGAATCTAGTTCTAAAATGGCTTCTCCTAATGCATTTGCAACCATTGCTCTTCTTCTCTCCCTTAACCTTGTGTTTTTCACTACAGTGAGTTCAAATGATAACGTTCCTGATTGTCAATGTTCACCAACACCACCAAAAACCCCAAAACACCCTCCTCCCTCAACCCCAACCCCAAAACACCCTCCTCCCTCAACCCCAACACCAAAAAACCCTCCACCAACCCCAAGCCCAAGCCCTCCTAAAGCCTCTTGCCCTAAGGACACTCTTAAGCTGGGGGTATGTGGCAATTTGTTGAACCTTGGTGCAGATTGTTGTGGGGACCCCACCAAAGACCCCTTGTTGTAGCCTCATTGCGGGTTTTTCTGATGTTGATGCTACTGTGTGCCTTTGCACTGCCATTAAGGCCAAAGTTTTGGGCATCAATCTTAATGTACCAGTCTCCTTAAGCTTGCTTTTAAATTACTGTGCTAAGTCTGTCCCAACAGACTTCCAATGCACCTAGTGGTGCCATGACCTTCCATCTACTGATGCCCTTCCACAGCTTTGTGTTAATAATAAAAAGGGGTCTTTCGATATAGGTCCAATTTTGAGTTTGCACTATGAATGCAATCCACCTCTCTTTTGACGTAGAATTGGGTCCAGCGACTCAACTGGACATCCAAGTATACAAAGCCTTGGTCACCGTTTTTAAAACAATTACACATATTGCCATTGTACAATCAATCCTCTAAATTTTATTAATTACTGCAATCAATAAATTAATATCACATTTCTACAATTAATCTTAATTTATCAAAAGTTTTCAACCAGTGAATACCTTGTGGTGAGATATATATGTCTTTAGGTGGTTTGATTTACCTGCTTTGCAGGTTTGTGTATACCTCCTTCATAGGTAATTTCAGATCATATATCTCCTCCATAGGTAATTAACATATTCATATGTATACCTCCTCCATAGAGCATTCATATGTATTCCTCCTCCATAGGTAATTTACCTATGCATACCTAATTAACATTCATGTATATTCCTAGTCCATAGATGATTATACCTCCTCCATAGGATTGTAAGGAGAAAAACAAGGAAGAAGAAAGAAGAAGATGAACAAGATGAAGAAGAAAGATTATAGGAAATTTATTTATTTATTTATTTTTTGTCCCAGCACATGTTTATGGAATTTTCAAAATTAAAATGGATAGACAAGAAAATATTTTATAAATTCAAATCATAATTAACCAAAAGGTCAAATATAGTAATTATTGGCCTAAAATTAATTTCTTACCCGTTTATGAATTGCAATCAGAATCAATAGTTGTATTAATTAGCTAATTA
>NC_047651.1:15469055-15476169 GCF_902201215.1 Prunus dulcis
AACATTTTGGTCAAATGCGGACACGATCGATTAAGAGATTTAAACCTCTCTATAAGAACAAGGGTGTCCTTTTGTTTTGGTGCCTTATATAAGAAAGCATGAAATTCAGAAAGCTCCAAAGTTGAAATCTGGCCGATTCTTCAAGTGCACCGCAGGCCAGCAAGTGACAGAGTTAGATCCAAAATAGTGTGCACTGTGTACTCACATGGGTGTCTTTGACAAGTTTAGATTCCAAAAGAAAAAGGACTATAAATACCCTAATTTTGTTCTTTATATCCACCACCTAAAAATCCATCTACAAGTTAAGACAAGTATATCAATCAGTCACTTGGCTACCTAAGGGAATTTAGTTCTAAAATGGCTTCTTCTATGGCAATTGCAACCATTGCTCTTCTTCTCTCCCTTAACCTTGTATTTTTCACTACAGTGAGTTCAAATCACCATGTTCCTAATTGTCCACCACCACCAAAAACCCCAAAACACCCTCCTCCCCCAACCCCAATCCCTCCAGCTAAAGCCTCTTGCCCTAAGGACACCCTTAAGCTAGGGGTATGTGGTGATTTGTTGAATGGTTTGGTGCACCTTGTCGTGGGGACCCAACCAAAGACCCCTTGTTGTAGCCTCATTGGGGGTCTTGCTGATGTTGAAGCTGCTGTATGCCTTTGCACTACCATTAAAGCCAATGTTTTGGGCATCAATCTTAATGTGCCAGTCTCCTTAAGCTTGCTTTTGAATTACTGTGGTAAGTCTTGATAACATAAGAGGCATTTGGAAAAACAAAGGAAGAAGAAGACTGAAAACAAAGAGAATATACTGAGATTTTCTATGTGATTATTCACTGAATGAATATTACAATGCACAGTTCAGCTTATATACAATTGTAACTAACAGCCATGCTTAACAGACTAACACGTGAATAGCACGTGGGTATTCTAACAATACTAACCTGATGTGTTCATCTATCATTTCCCCTCAAATCCAGCTGGGTTCCCAAGCCGTAAATTACCACAATGCTTTGTGAAGAGTGGACTGTGTAACCCTTTTGTAAATATGTCTGCAACCTGTTCATCTGTTGGAATATACTGCATTGAGAGATCTCTTCTTTGTACTCTTTCTCTAACAAAATGAAAGTCTATATCAAGATGTTTGATCCGTGAGTGATGCACAGGATTAGAACTTAATGCTAGAGCAGAAAGGTTGTCACAATGTATAGTAGGAGGCTGAGGTAGAAACACTTTCAAATCAAGCAAAACTTGTCTGATCCATGCCAAGTCTGCTGCTGTATGAGCTAATGCTCTGTATTCTGCTTCGGTTGAACTCCTGGAGACTGAGTTCTGTTTCTTAGATTGCCAAGAAATAGGATTATGGCCTAAGAAAGCCACAAAACCAGTGGTAGATCGTCTAGTGCTTATGTCTGCTGCCCAATCTGCATCACTGTAAGCATTAAGTTCCCAAGCACCACTAGTAAAGGTAAGGCCATGATCCAAGGTACCTTGAAGATAGCGTAAAATCCTCTTAACTAACTGAAAATGTAACTCTGAAGGAGTTGTCATAAATTGACATACTGTGTTAACAGCATAAGAGATTTCAGGTATGGTAAAAGTTAGATACTGTAATGCACCAACAATGCTTCTGTAGATTGTAGGATCAGTCAAAGCATCACCATCACTCTTTAACAATTGACCATGTGGTTTACAAGGGGTTGGACAAGATCGGCATGAACTCAGACCAGCCTTAGCAAGCAAATCTTTGGCATATTTAGCCTGGTTAACAAAAATATCTCCAGCTGTATTATAAGAAATCTGTAATCCTAAGAAATATTTCAACTTCCCCATATCTTTCATATCAAAAGCTGAGCTTAATTCATCAACAACTTCTTGCACCAAAGCCACCTTTGAACCGGTCAATATTATATCATCCACGTATAAGAGAAGGATCACAATATCTGAACCTAGATGCTTCACAAATAAGCTAGGATCAGAGTGAGATGATACAAAACCAATGGCTGGAAGATAACCTGTGAATTTGGCATTCCAAGCCCTTGGAGCTTGCTTAAGACCATAAAGAGACTTTCGTAACTTGCAAACATAACTGAGATGTTTTGGATCCTCAAAACCTTGTGGTTGACGCATATAGACCTCTTCCTCAAGATCACCATGTAAAAACGCGTTCTTAACATCAAGTTGACGAAGTGACCATCGATTCATCGCTGCAATACTTAATATCAACCTTACTGTGGTGTGTCTGACCACAGGGCTAAAAGTTTCACTGAAATCCAGTCCAGGAGCTTGGCTAAAGCCTTGGGCAACTAATCTGGCCTTATATCTAGCCAAAGTACCATCTGAGTTTTTCTTAATTCGATATACCCATCGACAACCAACAATATTTTTATGAACTGGCTTAGGAACTAACTCCCAAGTACCCTGAGCGTGTAATGCCTCAATTTCGTCCTTCATAGCTTGAATCCAAAGAACAGATTGAGAAGCAACCTTATAAGTGGCTGGTTCAGTAACATCATGTATAACAGGAAGAGTGGTAATAACACTGATAATCTTCAAACTGCTTAGACTTAACGATACCTGCCTTTGATCTAGTTTGCATAGCATGAGTGTTAAAAAAAGGAGACACAGAACTAGAGACAAAAGGGGAGACAGGCAAGAGAACTTGTAGTTGCTGATCATTAATCACAGATAAGACTAAATCACTGGAAGGCAAGGCAGGATTCTCAGTAGATTCTAAAGATGAAATAGAAATATTCTGTGAGCTATGATTTTGTGAAGAAACATGTTGAGGAGATATAGAACCAGATATATCACTAGGATTTAAAGCATGTAGACAAGGAGGAAGTGAAACACAAACTGGTAAAGGCTGAGGCTTGGAAGAGCATGAAACTGGAACTGAATCTGCTGAGATAGAATGAGACTTAAAAGGAAAAACAGTTTCATCATGAATGACATGTCTGGAAACAACAAACCTTGAGGTGGATCTATTGTAACAAATGACCCCTTTATAACCTGGAGAATATCCCATAAAAACACATTGAACTGTTCTTGGCTGAAGCTTATGTTCATTATAAGGTCTGATATATGGGTAAACTGCAGAACCAAAAATCCTAAGAGATTTAATATCAGGAGCCTTGCCATACAAGCTTTGAAAAGGAGACTGATATCTTAAAACTGAACTAGGCATAAGATTGATGAGATAAGCAGCATGAGCAACTGAATGAAACCAGAACTTATTAGGAAGAGCAGAAGCAACAAGTAAAGTAAGAGCAGTTTCGATAATATGGCAATTCTTCCTCTCTGCCAAACCATTTTGCTGAGGGGTGTATGGACAAGAGACTTGATGAATTATCCCTTTTGAATCCAAAAAAGAAGAAAATTGCCTACTAATGAACTCACCACCCCCATCACTTTGAAAATACTGAATAGTAGCCTTAAACTGATTAGTGACAAGAGCATAGAACTTGAGAAACTCTTCAAACACTCCAGATTTATTAAACAGTGGATAAAGCCACAAGTAACTAGTACACTCATCAATGAAACTAACATAGTATCTAAAACCATCTATGGATTTTTGTCGGGAAGGACCCCATACATCACTGTGTATCCTCTGAAATGGAACATTAGACTTAACATGATCCTTAGGAAAAGAAAGCTTGTGCATTTTACCATGTAAACAAGCAGTACATAGTGCTTGAGAACTATCAACAGAAACAGATAAAGCAGAATCTTGAAGCATTCTTTGCACAACGGTATTTGTTGGATGCCCTAACCTTTGATGCCAGATAGAGACGTTGACATGTTATCCAAGATATGCAACTAGAGCTGAAGAAATAGAAGAAACACCTCGAGATCTTTGAGAAGCAAAAAGAGGAATGGGATATAAACCTTGATTACTCTTGCCTTGAAGAAGAATTGCCTTGGTTATCTTGTCCTGTATATAAAAGCTAGAGACGTCAAATGTGATAAAATAATTATTGTCTTTACACAATTGATGGACGGATAATAGATTCGCTTTGAGCTTAGGAACATGCAAAATAGACGGAAGATGTAGTGAAGTACATTGGGCACAAGAAATAGTAGCAGTACCAAGATTCTGAATAGTCAAACCTGCCCCATTGCCAACAATAACATTCTCATCAACATTACAAGGAGTCACATGATCCAATTGAGAGGAATTGCCAACCATATGATGAGAAGCACCACTATCTGCAATCCAGACGTGCCCAGGAGAGAAAGAAGTCTGAGCAGCCATAGCATTCAGAGAAGAAAGAGGTGCTTGGCCCTGAAATGAGTAGTTTGACCTGTGGAAACAATCAAGTGCGCCATGCCCACGTTTGCCACAGATTTGGCATTCAACAACACTAGGAGTAGAAGAGGACGAATTGGCATTGGCATGACGGTAATAGCAATTAGCAGCTGTTTGTCCACGCTTGCTGCAAATTTGACACTCAGGCACCACATGAGATCGATAGGAATTAGAACCTCCATGAAAACCAGAAGTACTACCGCCCCGAAACTGAGAAGAGACATGGCGACCACCATTAAACCTTCCACGACCAGAGGTTTGTACAAAAAAACCTCGAGAACCAGAGGCACGAGAAAAAGAATTTTGCTGACCACCAAAAGACTGAACATGTGGTAAAGGCTGAGAAGGTGTACGTAAAATACCCTGTCCTGAAGACACAGAGGAACCTTGAGCACAAGATGAATTAATCACATATAACGCAGTATGATGAACAATACGAGCCTCAGCAGTTTGTTCTGCAACGAGAAGCTGTGCTCTGGAATCCTAGAGAGACAAAGGAGTATCTCGTGCAATCAAGACAGTCTTGATTATGTCATATTCGGGAGGTAAGCCATTCAAAGCATTAATAATGAAATCATCATCAGAAATCTTGATACCAGCAGCATTCGGTTGATCTCGAAGATGTTTGAGATGAAGCAAGAATCGCTCGATGGAATCTCCACCTTTTTGTGCAATTTGCAACTCAGTTTTGAGATGGTTAATCCGACCTCGAGAAACTGAAGCATAGCGATCAGAGAGGTTGATCCAAGCATCGCGAGCTGTTTTGCATCCAATGACGTATTCAAGCGCCTCGTCAAACAGAGAAGCAATGAGTAAACTCAAAAGTGCCTTATCAGTACGAATCCACTCTTTATAAGCAGTGGTAAGCTCAGAAAGCACAGATTGAATACGATATACAGGACAACATGGAATCAAAGAATCATCGAAATGCCCAAAAAGCTCGTAGCCTTGAAGCACAGATTCAATATGATAACTCCACTTCAAGAAGTTATCATCAGCAAGACGAATTGTAAGGAGGCCAAGAAGACTCCCAATTTTGAGAAAAGAAGAAGCCATGAAGAAATTAGGGTTTTAGAAAATTTGGATTCGAAGAAATCGGAGAAAGCTGAGAAATTAGGAATTGCAGAGAGAGAAGAACAAGATAGATGAAGGAAGCGGAGAGAGAGAAGCGGAATAGCAGATCTGGATCACCACCACGGGCAATGACACCATGATAACAGAAGAGGTATTTGGAAAAACAAAGGAAGAAGAAGACTGAAAACATAGAGAATATACTGAGATTTTCTGTATGATTATTCACTGAATGAATATTACAATGCGCAGTTCAGCTTATATACAATTGTAACTAACAGCCATGCTTAACAGACTAACACATGAATAGCACGTGGATATTCTAACAATACTAAGCTGATGTGTTCATCTATCAAGTCTGTCCCAACAGGCTTCCAATGCGCCTAGGACTGCCATGACCTTCTCATCCGCTACTGCCCTTTCCACATCTTTGTGTGAATAAAAAAAGGCCATTAATCTTTGGCTGAAATACATCATGCATGTTTCCTTCCAAATGATGTAGAGTGTTCCCTACATTCTTGCGTTTCCCTTTGAATTGAAAACTGTGTTACCCTTTGTCCATTCAGTCTATGAGCATTGGTGGTTTTTATTATTGATTTTGGACAATTAAAATTAAATGAACCCACATGTCATGATTATTCAGTTTTATATATCTCATTTCTACAAATCAACGAAAAATGTTAATATCTTACTTGAATGTGTGGTCTAAATTCACATTTGACAACATCATACTCTTCGGCAAAATAAGCCTGGCAATAAAGCATTGATTGTCACTCATTCCTATAGATCAGTAGATTCATCCTTAAATATGTGTGGTTTTGATTCAACATAGCAGGATGATATGATTAAATAGCTAGAATTGCTAACTTTATTTCTTTGGAAAACCAGCATGAACCGTACGTACAGCATCATTCATTTCCAATAGAGTTCTTCCTTTGTCCACACAGCCTAATTAAATTAATCTGGTTTATTCCAACATAGCAGAAATGGAAAATATCAATAAGTACATCAAGAAGTAATTCAGAGCTAGCTAGGTAGACAGTTTCTAATTAAGCACAGACAAAACCTTGTGGCACCTTTCCTCCACATGCATTAACAAGCAAACTAAGAGCAACAGGCACTTCGAGCTTGACAATTCCCAAGACATTGGCCTTAATAGCAGTGCAGAGACACAATGCAGCTTCAAGATCTGCAAGACCCTTGATTAGGGTACAGCATTCCTTGCTGGGTTTAGTCCCAATAACCTCGGTCACCAACCCTAACCAACTGCCACAAACACCAAACTTAAGGGTATCTCTAGGGCATTTGTCTTGCTTCTTTGGGACAGAGGCAGGCGAGGAAGGACTTGTAGGAGGGCATGGAACCTTGTTAGAAGAAACAAGAGACAAACATATGATGTTAAAGAGAATGAAAAGAGCAACTGCCTGGGAACCCCTGAAGCCCATTTTCACTCTACAAATCAGAATTGTCAGATAGCAACCACTAGACACTAGATAAATATTTATAGAAATATGGAATAATAATCAAATTGTGAGGGTGGTGTCTGAAATTGGGATATGGTCCATGGATGGTGCAGGAGTTAGATTTTTTTTATCAATTGGGTGGTCAGTATCACTAGCATCCTTTTCATTTGTGGTTGACAGCGAGCAAAATCTGATCACATTTTGGCCTATCAGATTTAGTACTCCTGTCTGCTCTACCTGCGTGGCAAAAACATTTAAGAGAAATATTC
>NC_047651.1:15476179-15643821 GCF_902201215.1 Prunus dulcis
TAGGCAATTTGTTTATAAATTAAAAAAAAAAGAAAAAAAAGAAAAAAAAAAAGGGAAGTGTGACCAATGTAGTCACGACTCTAGGAAGGTATAAGGTGATATGATTGAAGAATCTAGAGCAAGAGCAGCAAAATTGGGCCACTCATGCACTTAAGTCTGGGATGTGCAAATAACAAACATAATAAATGGCCAGATTGAGTGATGAAAATCAAATAGGTTGAGTCTATGCTTTGAGTTTGTCTTGAAGGTTCATTATATACTTGTCTCTCCAAGAGTGATATTTCTTCATCTCTTGTGTTTTTCTTTTGGCTCTGAACCTCCTCTGTCCATCTTGCCTTATCTCTGAGCATGAAATCTAATTCATATTCTATCTATCAGAGTTAGTTGCAATTGTTTTGTTTGCACATGTGGTTATCTTCTCTCTCTCTTACTTACTGTGCTTGAAGACTTGGACTAGGCTATAGTAGCTAATACATCGTTGATCACTTGATATATTTGCTAGTTCATGTTTGTGTTTTTAAAATCAAAATCATGTCTTCTTCAGGGTCGATACTAAAATTGCTGCTTGTTATGATATTGCTTGAGTTCACTAGTCAACATATGCTCATGCTGATTGTGGTTGACTAGTCGTCTGCTTAATAGGGATCTTGTGACTTTTGGTGAAATTAATTTTCACTCTCTAAGAACCAAGACCATTGGTTATGACACAAAACACAAAGGTTCACTTGTCTTCTCCTTGTCTCATTTACACCTTCTGTTTCAACACTAGTACTGTGTTTATGTGTGGTCGTGTTTGGATGATGCCACTTTGGTCTATGACCCTATCTTAATAAGTTGTGTTCCCACATTCAATGATTTAGCCTAATATAATCTTGAAATCCTTACGAGTCTGTTGTGCTATATGAGTTTTGGATTGTTGGCTAATTTATTTTGTTGGGGGAGTTTCTTTGAGATGCATGTGTTTTGGCAACATTCTTGCTGGTTGTTTTTATCATTTTCATACATCAATGTTGCCTTCCTAAGCCTTATCTCGATTGATTTGCTCTCTTTTGTTCTTGGCTGTGTCTATGAGGTTGTTGGTCTTTTGATGCCACCTCAAATTTAGACATGCGTGACTAGTGCATTTCATAGTCCACTCTCTTCTCCTTGTGCTTGTTGGAAGCTATGTTGTGTTTTTTGGACAACCTAGAGACTTATTTCTTGTATTCTTTCTCACATGTCCTCAATTTTGAGCAAAAATTTAGGGTTCATCTTGCATGGTGCTTTCTTCAAATTTGACATTGATTGATGCCTTAAATTTTGATATTTTGGTGCTTTGTCTTGATTTTGCACTATGGTGTGTAAAGAAAAATTCATTGGTTGTCCCTTGTTTTGATAAATATGTTGCTTAAACTCTGTCTTTTTAGGGGAGTTTCTTTATGTGTAATGTGTACACATTGAAATTAAATTCAGCCACTTGATTTTAATTGCTTTAGGTATGATTCCTTGCAACTTGTGCTCCATTTCTTATTCTTTTTAGCCTGATGTATTTTTGTGTTTGTTGGCTATTTATGGAAAGTTTGCTGAATCAGTACGTCAAAGGTTAATTCTTTTATGCTATATGATACTCAGGGGGAGTATGTTTTCCAAGTTTGTTTGTAATTCTATTTGTGGAGTGGTTTTTGCTTGGGTAGTCTGTAGGTTGATAGGGGGGAGTTGTCTTGTATTGTTTTGAACAAATGTTGTTTGTGCTTTGTAATCAAACTGTGTCATGTGCATATTGTTCAAATCTGATTATGTGACTTGTGTTTAATTCACTTGATTACTGTTTCTCTATATTTGCCTTTTTGCTCTTTCCTTATCAACAAGGGGGAGAACACTCTCAACCCCATATTGCACATATTCACATATTGCATATTGCTTCAAATTTCTGTGATATAATATGCTTGTCTTGTGCCTGGGAGTTTGGTTGTTGTTTTGCAGGTACTTCATTTCATCATCTCCATAGGTTTGGTTTTGGGTTGAGTGTATTTAGAGAGTGTGTTGTCAAGGAAAGCCAAAAAGGGGGAGATTGTTAATGTATGCATTTTGAGTTATTTCTTTTGGCTTCCCTTGACAATTTTGTAATAGGATTTTTATTGTTTTTATCAAGCTCAAGATTAGTTTAAGAATAGCTTCTCTAGGTGTTCTTAAACTAACATCTATCCTATGGAGGTTCAAGCAATTTGACAAAGGTAAGTATGCATTGCATATCATGGCATTAAAACTGTTTTCATAAAATGATGACTAGTCATCTGTTTCTCGTATGACTAGTCATCCTTGCTCTGTAGGAATTCCAGCTGGATAACAAACCTTTTTGTCCTATTCTCCTTTCTCTCTCAGCTGCCATGTAGGCATTATGACCTAAGGGAATTTCTGTCTATATAGGCTAGTTGTTTCCTATTTTGGGGTCGTCTCTTTTGGGTGGAAGTTTTGGAAAGTTTGGCTTGCCATCTTTCGCTTCTTCTTCTTCGAGAGAACCATCCTATATTTCATCTATGAGTTTTTCCAAAATGATTTCTTCTTGAAAAACTGCATTTGACTTTGAATCTGCATCTAGCTACATAGAATAATCTCTCATTTATATCTAGGTCAGATTCAAGACTAATTTCTTCAAGAGAATGGTTTCTTGAGGAAATTGGTCATTCTCATTTGAATCCAAATTTTGGTTTTGGTTTGAGTTAGAGCTTGCAAGCTAGTGCCATGGGATGAAAGAGCTGGAGAAGGAGCTGCCATTGCCATGAAGAACTGAGCTTCAAGCTTTGCTAAGTTGGAGAAGAAGATTGCACAAAGGAGGTATAGCTCATCTTCCTAAATAGACCTAGGAATTTCTTGAGCTTGCTAGTGTTCTTTGTAAGAATCTTTTTCTACTTAGTGGAATGCCTGGTCGGTTGATGACCCCCAGTTTTTTCCCAATGGTGGGTTTCTGGGTGAACAATTTCTGGTTTTCATCTCTGTAAATTTTCTGGGTTTCTGTTCTTGGTGGTTGACTAGTCATCGTATGAATTTCTGGGTCTGTGTTCTTGGTGGTTGACTAGTCATCGTATGAATTTCTGGGTTTGTGTTCTTGGTGGTTCTAGTCATCATATGAATTGTGGTTGACTAGTCATTGTATGAATTTCTGGGTTTTTGTTCTTGGTGGTTGACTAGTCATCATATGAATTGTGGTTGACTAGTCATTGTATAAATTCTGGGTTTGTGTTCTTGATAGTTGACTAGTCATCTGAATCTGTGCGGTTGACTAGTCATCTTTTTCTGCTGTTTGGTGTTTGCTTGATTATATTGTCTTCACACACTTTCACCATAGTTGTTGCTAGCACAGGGGATGCCTAGATTGATGGGTCCTTCTGAGTGCCTAGGTTGTCACTAGTAATTCTCTAGGCTTGCAGGTACATCTTGGTATGCTCTGTGTATGTTATTGTTTGGTATAATTCATATCTGACAGTTGACTAGTCATAAGAGTATTTGGTCAAGGTCTAGAGTGTGTGAAGTTTGTTGCGTTCTTGGTTGAATATCTTTTAAATTTACCCCTCGTCACCTAAGTACCAATTTCAGTAAGCCATTCAAAGCATTAATAATGAAATCATCATCAGAAATCTTGATACCAGCAGCATTCAGTTGATCTCGAAGATGTTTGAGATGAAGCAAGAATCGCTCGATGGAATCTCCACCTTTTTGTGCAATTTGCAACTCAGTTTTGAGATGGTTAATCCGAGCGCGAGAAACTGAAGCATAGCGATCAGAGAGGTTGATCCAAGCATCGCGAGCTGTTTTGCATCCAATGACGTATTCAAGCGCCTCGTCAAACAGAGAAGCAATGAGTAAACTCAAAAGTGCCTTATCAGTACGAATCCACTCTTTATAAGCAGTGGTAAGCTCAGAAAGCACAGATTGAATACGATATACAGGACAACATGGAATCAAAGAATCATCGAAATGCCCAAAAAGCTCGTAGCCTTGAAGCACAGATTCAATATGATAACTCCACTTCAAGAAGTTATCATCAGCAAGACGAATTGTAAGGAGGCCAAGAAGACTCCCAATTTTGAGAAAAGAAGAAGCCATGAAGAAATTAGGGTTTTAGAAAATTTGGATTCGAAGAAATCGGAGAAAGCTGAGAAATTAGGAATTGCAGAGAGAGAAGAACAAGATAGATGAAGGAAGCGGAGAGAGAGAAGCGGAATAGCAGATCTGGATCACCACCACGGGCAATGACACCATGATAACAGAAGAGGTATTTGGAAAAACAAAGGAAGAAGAAGACTGAAAACATAGAGAATATACTGAGATTTTCTGTATGATTATTCACTGAATGAATATTACAATGCGCAGTTCAGCTTATATACAATTGTAACTAACAGCCATGCTTAACAGACTAACACATGAATAGCACGTGGATATTCTAACAATACTAAGCTGATGTGTTCATCTATCAAGTCTGTCCCAACAGGCTTCCAATGCGCCTAGGACTGCCATGACCTTCTCATCCGCTATTGCCCTTTCCACATCTTTGTGTGAATAAAAAAAGGCCATTAATCTTTGGCTGAAATACATCATGCATGTTTCCTTCCAAATGTAATTGATATGTAGAGTGTTCCCTACATTCTTGCGTTTCCCTTTGAATTGAAAACTGTGTTACCCTTTGTCCATTCAGTCTATGAGCATTGGTGGTTTTTATTATTGATTTTGGACAATTAAAATTAAATGAACCCACATGTCATGATTATTCAGTTTTATATATCTCATTTCTACAAATCAACGAAAAATGTTAATATCTTACTTGAATGTGTGGTCTAAATTCACATTTGACAACATCATACTCTTCGGCAAAATAAGCCTGGCAATAAAGCATTGATTGTCACTCATTCCTATAGATCAGTAGATTCATCCTTAAATATGTGTGGTTTTGATTCAACATAGCAGGATGATATGATTAAATAGCTAGAATTGCTAACTTTATTTCTTTGGAAAACCAGCATGAACCGTACGTACAGCATCATTCATTTCCAATAGAGTTCTTCCTTTGTCCACACAGCCTAATTAAATTAATCTGGTTTATTCCAACATAGCAGAAATGGAAAATATC
Source organism: Prunus dulcis (assembly GCF_902201215.1). NCBI lineage: Eukaryota > Viridiplantae > Streptophyta > Magnoliopsida > Rosales > Rosaceae > Prunus > Prunus dulcis. The sequence continues at coordinate 15,481,284 of NC_047651.1, forward strand.
AATAAGTACATCAAGAAGTAATTCAGAGCTAGCTAGGTAGACAGTTTCTAATTAAGCACAGACAAAACCTTGTGGCACCTTTCCTCCACATGCATTAACAAGCAAACTAAGAGCAACAGGCACTTCAAGCTTGACAATTCCCAAGACATTGGCCTTAATAGCAGTGCAGAGACACAATGCAGCTTCAAGATCTGCAAGACCCTTGATTAGGGTACAGCATTCCTTGCTGGGTTTAGTCCCAATAACCTCGGTCACCAACCCTAACCAACTGCCACAAACACCAAACTTAAGGGTATCTCTAGGGCATTTGTCTTGCTTCTTTGGGACAGAGGCAGGCGAGGAAGGACTTGTAGGAGGGCATGGAACCTTGTTAGAAGAAACAAGAGACAAACATATGATGTTAAAGAGAATGAAAAGAGCAACTGCCTGGGAACCCCTGAAGCCCATTTTCACTCTACAAATCAGAATTGTCAGATAGCAACCACTAGACACTAGATAAATATTTATAGAAATATGGAATAATAATCAAATTGTGAGGGTGGTGTCTGAAATTGGGATATGGTCCATGGATGGTGCAGGAGTTAGATTTTTTTTATCAATTGGGTGGTTAGTATCACTAGCATCCTTTTCATTTGTGGTTGACAGCGAGCAAAATCTGATCACATTTTGGCCTATCAGATTTAGTACTCCTGTCTGCTCTACCTGCGTGGCAAAAACATTTAAGAGAAATATTCAAGCGCCCGTGGTGTAATAATTGGTTCTTATAATATTATAATGCTTTTGAACGCATTAATCTGTACTCTTTCGCTCAACATAATCTAAAGTGTAATGACAAGTTGGCCTTAAATTGAATTATGAAACTGATTATACAACCATATTTTGCCCAACATCTTTTATATTGAACTAGGAAAATGCTAAAGAAATCATAATATATAAAGATTATTAATACAAGGGATATTCTACTTTATTCTAATTCAAACAACGGATAGGAGGATTCGAACTTAGGTGCAGAATGGGGAGTACATATGCTCATAATATATATAGTTGATCACATGACGTAGTAATTAATAAACGTATCACATTAGAAAATATTACCCCTCTATTATTACTTATTTAAAATATGTCCTAGTTCCATTATGAAAATATAATAATTTTAGGGACACCAAGTCTTATCCTTATTGCCTCTTAAGAAATATGCTCAATTCCTTGGTGTGCAAAGACGTACATTAATAAAGAATATCCAACACTTTGCTCTCTCCTTTGAGAGTTTCATTACCAGCCATGTTTATGGAGAAGCTAACATCCTAGCTGGTTTAAGCCATAAATTCATTTCTCCTCATGTATGGATTCATTCCCTTCATGTTGAAGCCATTCAAGTTCTTCGTTTTGACCTTTCTGCCAGTGGCTGTTCGCGGGCTTATTTTTATATTTTTCTTTTGTCCCAGCTAAAAAAAAAAGTATTCTCCCCATTTCTAAAACTTCAACTGATGGTAGCATTTCATTTGTTTATTTATATGATCACACACAATAATTTCTAAATTTTTAAGGTAACTGTCTGTTTATAGGACATGTTGAAAAAATGGTTGGTGTGCGTCAGAGTACTATCTTATCGTTTGACTCGTAATAAACTAAGCTTAGCAATTGGTGGTGGTCTTTCCATTATGAACAAGTCCTTAGAAATCCCAGAAGTGGGACGAAAACATGAGATATAGAGACAACATTTGGTGGACCCAGGTGACGACATGGCTAATCAATCTGTTAGTATTCCTAAGGATAATTACTTAATTCCTCTCCCCCACCCCACCCTAAAAAGCTTTAAGCAGCACACATTTCAAACCCACTGGTTTGGGTTTCCATCAAATAAACTTGCAATAGGGCTTTCCCTTGAGAATTGAGAACACGCACTAAATGAATTCTCCAACTAACCAACTCCCCAACAGTGAACCTCCTGTGATCCATATAAATCCCATTTAACTCTTCCATTTTCCTCACACTTTCAATCTCAAAAACTTCACTCCGTAATATCAAACCATCATCTAGCTTTCTTTCAGATCAAAATAAATTTGAGCGAAATGAGCCAAGCGGGTAAAGGCCTGTTCTAACGTTTGTGTTTGGGGCCATGTTTGGAGCTTTCATCACTAGACCTAGCCCCCAATGTTGCCATTGTCATCACGACCATGAAGGTCGCAAGCATTCACCTGGGCCTCTCCAATCCATTGACAACAAGAAGATTGGTTCAAACCAAGGAGTCGAAGTTACAACAATACCCTCAACAACTCCAAGCATGGAAAACTAGCTTAGCTCAAGGGATGGGCATCTCATCCGAATTATCCGCGTACTAGCCGTTCTGTACCGATGGTTTGGTTTTATTTGGTTAAATAATTATTTTTTTAATGTTAATTATTCCGATCCAATTCGTACCGAAATATTTGGTTTGGTTAACGGAAACAATATTCCTAACCCGACGGAAACCCGCACCGATCTGATATGTATATTTATTTTATTATTTAAATAAAAAACAAGAAACCAAAGGTAAATACAATCAACATTTTGTATCACTCTATCACTGCTTTATCACCATTGTATCACTTCTTTATCACCTAAAAACTGTAGCACTTTTTGGTCAGAGAGGAATTTATGAACTTCCTGTGTTTTCCAGTTTCGACCTTTGTCCCATTTTTTACCTGTAACTTTCCAACCGTTGATCAAAATTTTATGTTCTTTATATGGTTGGATTCCACATTAAAACCTAAAGAACTCATCGCGGAACAAATGTCAAAATCATTTACATAAATTTAGAGAATTCAATAAAAAGAACACTCAAAGTTTCAAACAACAAACACAAGTGGCTCCCAGAACATCTTGAGTACATATTGAATGATATAGTGACTAAGTTATTTGATTTCATACTTGGATGAATTAGACTATTGGATTTTTATATTTTACAAGGATAATTTTGTGTATTTATTCAAGAACTTATGTTATGAGAAAGTAGTATAAATTGTATTTTTACTAGTATGTTTTTATTACGGTACTACTACGGTACTACTGGCGTACCGAACCAATCCGAACCGAATATTAGGTTAACCGATCCAAAGTCTATCGAAGTTTTTGGTTTGGTTAATGGAAAAGTCATCTACCATTCCGAACAGATCCGTGCCAATTCCTACTTAGCTCTATGATCCAAAACCACCCCACCTTTTGCTTATATTATTATAGGGAAAATTGCGATTTTGCTCCCTGAACTATACCATAATTGTCAATTTGCACCCTCGATTATTTTTTGGGTAAATTAAGGATACGAATTTGTTAAAATAGACAATTAGGTCCCTACCGTCAAACTTTGACTGATTTCATCCATTTCTCCGTTACTCTTCCCACGTGATGCGTACGCGACCCCTTTAAGAAGGGCAAAATCGCCACTTCACCCTTCACTTCAACTAAATTACGCAAAACCACCGAGATCGTGTCATTTGGGCAAAATTGTATTTTAGAGTTTCAAGAGTGGGTAATGCGACTTTAGGTTTGACAACTTGAGATGCGATTGCTAAAACTAATTGGGCAGAGTGAAGATTCGTTTGAAATTTGAGGATTAATACAGAGAGATTCTGATCGACTTTGAGAGCGATTGTTCGAGGAGATGTCTGCTATCCTAAGAGATGGTGGAGAGCGTCTGAAGTACTGTGTCTATTTTTCCTAACTTCTCTCCACCTCATGAGTTTGGACGAATATTATACCATCATGTTTGTATGAATCGATGAAAAAAAGAGTTTTTTTTTTTTTTTTTTTCAGTGGTCCCTTTTATGTAGGTATTGGTTTGGAAGGAGATTTATTCCATGCTGTCCCTTTTTATGTCTTGTTATGAGACTCCTTCAATGGGAGTTGTATAATACGTTTTATTCATGCGTGGTCCTTCCTCTTTCTATCAGTTCAGTGGTGAAAGATTCGTTCTCTATGATGAGTTTTAATTTTGCAGCTGTTTTTGTACTTTAGTAAGTTGGTATAGGTGTTAAATGGTAGATAAATGTGGTAGATAGACATTAACTGTTCTACATTTCGAACTATCCAGCTTATCTTGACAATTCACCATGGATGGTATGTTACGAATGGGTTCTATTTAGGTGGCACTGCGCACTGGAGTGACAACCATTGCAAAGATTATGTGTCCATGTTGGATTTGTATGAGTCGGCAGTGCCTGGGTACACAGAACAGACAAGTAGGTTCTTTTACAATGAAAAAATGGTTGGGTTCCAATTATTACAGACAAAGATTATCTTGAGTTCATGAAGCACCAGTCTTCAAGACAACTAGCCGTGATATACATTACTAACATCTCACAACAAGGGCATACATTAGAGAGCCAAGCTTCTATTCCAAGTGGTGCGGCACAGCAACAAAGGTAAACAACCTGCCGTTGAACATGTTAATGTGGGTGGTGAGGGTTTTGTAGATGTAGATGTGGATTTAGAGACAGATGATTATGAAAATCTAGATGGTTATGAGGGTGATGATGAGTTTGTCAATAATGACCAGTTTGGGGAAGGTTTTGTATATGATCAATTTGATGAAGGTTTTGTAGATGCTCAGTTTGGTTAAGGTTTTTTAGATGCTCAGTTTGGTGAAGGTTTTGCGGATGATGTCTTTGATGATGATATAAACAGATATGGTGAGTCAGTTAATGTGGATGAGTTTGTATATGTTGATGTGCAAGTAGAAGATGAAGATGAAGATGAAAATGAAAATGAAAATGAGGAAGAGCCTGATGTAAAAGATTATGTGTATAGAGAAACTGGGTTTGAGCAAAGTGATGAAGAAGATTAGAGGGTTTATGGTAGATTTGTTGTAAATGAAGATAAAGAAGACCATGAGAAAGAACCAGGTAAGGCAGATACTTATGAATATGACACTGATGATTTGAGAAGTGTTCATAATTCTGAGAATGAGGGAAATACTATAGTGAGAGGGAAGACCAAAAGAAGAAGAGCCCTTATATTTAAGCAGTATTACAGAGATCATGACTTGAGGTTTCCCAAATTTAATTTGGGGCTTAAATTCCCAACCATGATAGAGTGCAAAGAAGTTGTTCGATACTATGTTAATAGTTGTGCCAAGTTACCGAACTTTGTGAAGAATGAGCCTGGTAGGCTCATAATTAAATGCAACGGAAAATCAGTCCTTAGGTACTATATGCATCTCATGTTGCGAAAGGTCCGACTGTTAGAGTGAAGAGTTTTGTAGGAGAGCACACATGTGAGAAAGAGGAAATAAGCATATTTGCCACTTCTAGTTGGTTAGCTGCAAGATTTGATAAGGAGCTTAGGATAAATCTTAATATTTCAATGGGAGATTTAATGGCATTGGTAAGGAAGCATTATTTCATTGATGTTACTAAGGATCAAATTTATAAAGCAAAGCAAATGGCTCAAGAGAATATTCAAGGGTCAATTGAAGAACAATATGCAAAGCTATGGGACTATTGTGAATAGATTAAGAGACAAAATACAGGTAGCACAGTCCTTATGAATACAACTTTGAGAGGTGCAGATCCAGTTTTTCAAAGGATGTATGTATGTTTTGATGCTTGTAGAAGAGGATTCTTAGAAAGTTGTAGGACAATAGTGGGATTACAATGGCATGTTCCCAATAGCATTTGGTGTGGTGGAGATTGAGAACAGAGAGTGTTGGACTTGGTTGTTAGAAATCTTCTTTAGAGATATAGGTATCATATATGGAAATGGGTGGATAATCATTACAGATAAGCAAAAAGGTCTAGGAAGAGCAATAGAAGACTTACTACCAACTGCTGAGCACATATATTGTCTCAAGCATCTCCATGCAAACTTCAGGACAACTGGTCACAGTAGTTTGGCTTTGAAACAGAGATTATAGGCTGCAGCAAGAGCCATTACAGGTTCATGGTGGGAAGCAGAGATATAGAGAATAAGGGATTTGTCTAGAAAAGCTTACAAATGGCTGGAAGATAGGCCTGCAAGCCATTGGAGCATATCACATTTCAAAATTGGCCAAAGTGTGATATGTTGTTCAATAATTTATGTGAATGTTTCAATTCTGCTATTTTAGAATCTAGGGACAAACCAATATTGACAATGCTAAAAAGATTAAGAAGTTATTTAATGTTGATAATGGCAAGGCAAAGAGAAATGCGGTGGACTCAGAAGGTTTGACCAAGGATTGTAAAGATAATGTTAAAAACCTTAAATTATAGTGGGTCATGCATTGCTTAGCATACTGGAGGACGAAAGTATCAAGTTATGCACATGTTGGGGGGGCCAATATGTTGTGGATTTGAATAGGCATACATGCTCATGCATGAAATCGGATCTATGTGGTCTTCCTTGTCGCCATGCACTGGTTGCAATCTCAAGGAAACAGAGGAGTCCCATGCAATACATGAATCCTGCTTATTTTATAGATGCATATGATAGAGCATATGGGAATTTCATTTTCCCAATGCCTAGTCAAGACCAAGTTCTTAAATATCGAGGGTTTCGAAAATATCAGTGATTCAAAAACACGGAAATATCGATGGAAATATCGGGAAAATATCGATATCGATAAAAATTGGATAAAAACCACGGAAATTGTGATAAATACATGGAAATTTTTAATGAAACTTTTTAAAAAATTTATTTAGTCAATCATCTATTATTTTAACACAAAAGATTGGAAGGAAATGCATTGCATAGCATGTTTGAGTGATTTAAGTTGATTATATTGCGAGCTGACAAACCCTGTGACTTAGAAAATCTAGAGTAATTAATGAAAGAAAATTAAACACCCTCTAGTAATTTATTTATCATTTTTACTACAATATTTTACACTTTATAAGTTGCATGGTAAGATGCATGAGTAACTTTATTTCAAGTTATTCACTGGACATCATGACATGGTACACGTTCTTATATTTATAATTTATCAAAAATTGAAAAATAATTAAAGATGTAAACCGTGCTTAATTTTAATAGTGAAGATTGAAAATTAACTAAGAACATAAATAAAGTTATCCAAAGAAGAATTAAATAGGAAATAAAGAAAATGATTATAGAGATTTAAGTAATTAAGCAACAATTTGAAGGAGAATTTAGTAATGTAAGTACTTATAATGAATAATAAAATAAGCAATAACATTAAATGGATTAAATAGGAAATAAATAAATTATATTAAGTAATTAAATATTTGATCAACAATATAGAACAATAAGTAATTATTTTATATTTTGAGAAACAACTTGGAAGAGTTATAAATACCAGATTCGATAGATACTAATCACAAAGTGATGGCTAGCGTGGTGGCTAAGAGGCTTAGAAGTTGGAAGCGGGGAGGAGTTCGAACCCCGTGTGCGACGTTCAAGCGAATGAAAATATCGGTACCAAAATTATCGAGAAAATTATCGATAAATTGACGATAAATAAATGGAAACATACTAAAATATCGCAGCCCTTAAAAAACGATAATTTTGCCGAAATATTGGCGAAATTATCGATATTTTGTTCACTGGTCAAGACTTATGGGTGAAAACAGGCAATCCACCCATCAAACCTCCTGTGTAAGCAAGTTGGAAGGCCAAATAAATCTAAGGTAAGAGGGACAGAGGAGATTCCAAAAGGTGCCACAAAATTAAGGAGGTATGATATCATAATACACTGCAGAAGATGTGACCAAGAAGGGCACAATGCAACTAATTGTGGTCGAAACGATGGAGAATGGCAAGCTAGCAATTCACAAAGGCCAAGGCAAGCTGCAAATAGGCTAGGTAGAAGGCCAAGGCAAGCTGCAAATAGGCAAGATGCACCTACCGAACTTGCAAGAACCGAAACTGTTGCTAGCCAAACTCCCCACTCCAAACCAATGAGAAAGGCAAAACTAAGGGTATGATGTTGCTTGGTATTGTTTGATTTTATGCTTAGTATTATTTGATGTTGCTTGATATTATTTTATGATGATTGGTATTGATTTTGGTTTTACTTTATAGTTTTATGCTTGGTATTATTTGATGTTGGTGAATACGGATAAGGCATGCAGAGGCAGAGGCAGAGGCACTTCAACCGCAGGAATGGAAGGGAGAGGCACTGCTCCAAATGCAGGACTGGGAGGGAGGGGCATTGCTCCAACTATAGGAATGGGTGGGAGAAGCTCAGTTCCAACTGTACAAGTGGGTGGGACAAACCGCCAACCAAGTGTAACCTTTGTGTTTGCAAGTGGAACACAGGATGAGTCAATGGTTATCTCTTAATTCCCGAAGTTCAAATCACATGCAAAGAAGGCAAAGCCTTAGAGGCCGTGACACTAACCTTGTAATAGTGAAACTGTTTGATAATGCAACTGCGTTGTAAGGCCTTCTCCAACCCATAAAGGGCTAAACTCAAATTTTTCCCCTCCAAAAAGTGATTATTTGGGTTTTGCCCGGACTCAAATTGTTTTTTCTTCCAACCCTCCAGACTCAAATTTTAAGTCCGCAACTTTATTAAATTGTTTAAGAATGGTTTAAGTCTAATTTTTTTTTATGGATAACTTTTCTTCATTCAATCTTTTTAAATAACTTCATAATTAAATTTTTTGAACAATTTGACCTAAAAAAATTAAAATTCCACAAATATAATTTTATTTCAAAAGAAAACACACAACATAGTTCTAAAAGAAAACACACAATACTTCAAATTCACCATACATGAATGCCAATAGGAATGAACTAATAACCACCATCGTGGGGGCTTGGATAATAGTCCCCTGAGTTATCTTCAGGATTAACGGTAGACTGTTGACCCCCTGCATGTTCTTGCATAATTTCATCTTGTTTATCCCCCCAATACTTCTTCTTTCTTAGAGTAAATTTGGACACGTCCATAGACACTATTTTTTGTTCTTGGGCTTCCTTATCTTGTTGCTTCTAATACGCATAAGCATCAGCTTGATCTTGGACAAACTTGTCCAATATGTTGAGCTTTCGTCTCCTATCATCCTTGAAAGCAATACCTTGCTCCACCAATGTTTCCAAGTACTTATCCCTTTTTTGTTGAGAATGGTCAGCCATCTTCCCCTTTTTTCTTTTGCAACCTTTTGTTTATCTCGCCCATCAAGCCTTGGACTAGGCATGGTGATTTCGTCTGCATCGTTATCCAAATTCACCATACTTGCACTAGCTCCAGAAGAACGTTGTGTGGGAGGCTCATTTATATCGTTCCACTTTGGGCAATCTTTTAAGATTTCCTGAGCATGGTACAACTTGAAAGGCCTATTTGGAGGCTTATTATCATTAAGAAATATTGTTTTCGCATACACATCCTACGCTTGAAAAAATAAATTTAAGTTTGGAGTTGAATAAAATTACAAATATAAATTAAAAGCTTTAATAAGAATGGTTACTTACCACATCATGTAAATTTGAGCCACTTCATGGGTTCATATTGGCCTTAGTCAAGCATGCCTTCCAACGAGAACATTGTTAGTTGATAGTCTTGAACCGAGAAGCAATGGCTTGATATGTTCGTCGCTCAGGTCCACTAATGCCCAGATCATTTTCCAGAAACTTTTGATATACATGCTTCCAAAATTTGTCACTTGCTTGATTGGTGCCAATAGCCCCATCTTCACTGACAGAAATCCACCCTTTGCACAATGCCTCATCTTCTTCGGGCCTCCAATTCACAACTCTTTGAGATTTTGTGGACATCTTCAACAAGAATGAAAGGAGATTGATGAGATTGACAAAGGAAAAATAAATTGAGAAATAGATAAAATGTTTTTGGTAGATTATTTGAGAACTTGATGGGTATTTATAGAGTTTTGAGTGAGTTTTTGGGTTGGATCTGATCTAGATTAATTTAAAATATTATTTTGATCGTTGGATTTAAATTTCAGCCATTTGATCTTTTTTTTTAACGTTAAAATAGCTTAGATTTAATCTATATCGTTAATTTAAAGTTACTATTATAATTTATAAAATAATAAAATAAAATAAAAAATTAAAAAAAAAGAAGAGAAGATTTGAATTGCAACGTCTCTTTGAGCTGGAATAAGCCAGCATGTGGGCCCAGTCTCTTTTTAGAGATACTATTTGATTTATAAAATAAATAAATAAAGGAGACAGCCAAATTGCAACGGCTCTCTCACCTAGTGCCGACATGTGGCATGGGCAACAGACAAGCCCATCAAAGCTGATCCCAGCGCGAGTCCCAGTGTTTTTCTCATGCACATGGGCTCTGCTACCTCAGCGTGAGCTCCACTAAATAGTTTTGGGTCAGGGCAATAAGTGGATTGATATTTGGGTCCAAATTTGAATTTTTCCAAATTTTGGGTCCTTCATTTTCTTGGGTTGTGAGATATTTTTGGGGATATTTTGGGTTTAGGTCTTTGGGTTGGAGATGGCCTAATTGTGAACTTATTTGTTTTGGCAAGAATTTTATAATTATGAACTTGTTTGTTTTGGTAAATCTTTTGTAATGCGCTGCACTTGTGGTTTTTAACCAATCCTTTGTAATGCTCAGCACTAGTGATATTTAGCAAGTCTTTTGTAATTGTGCTATGGTTCAATACCAATGAAGAACGCAGTCACTGAGTGCTGGCCTATGATGGAATTGGACCTTGCCATAGAAAGAACGCAAATGCATATTGGACTTGAATGAGCAGCCGCATGCGCCAAAGGGACACGGTTTTCGTGAAGAACGAAGTCAATGAGTGCTGGCCTACTGGAATTAGACCTTGCCACAGCCAAATGCATAACGGAATTGAATGAGCCGCCGTATGCGCCAAGGGACACGCTTTCGTGAAGAACAGTCAATGAGTGCTGGCCCGCTGTGGCCCTTATCGGGTTTCCGTTATACAATTGTTTTGAGTTGTTGACCATTGAAGAAGGGGCTAAAAGGGTCTAGCCAATAGCCATATCCCATATGTGAACCTTACCCAACCAAAGTCTTGCCCAGCACTCAAAGTACCACTCCATACTCCAATATAAAACCCATCAAACTCTTCCGTTTTCCTCACACTTCCAATCCCAAAACTTTCTCACTATACTATTCTATTACCATCTAGCTTTGAGACCAACATAAATCCGAGAAAAAAGATGAGCCAAATGGGTGTTCTAAAACCTGGTGTAACGTTTGTGTTGGGGGCCATGGCTGGAGCTTTTATTACTAGACGTTGTCATCATCATGATCACGAAGGTCGCAAGCCTTGGTCTTGTCCTCGACAAGCCCATGACAAGAAAATTGAGTCAACTTCAAGCCCAGAGACAGTGGAAACTGCAACCACAGCAACAACTGCCAACCTGGCAAACTAGTCCTAAAAACCATCACTGCTTTTGCTTCATCTATGATTTTTTTAATTATGTATGTGTGTTTTATGTTTGTTGTTGTATTAATTACAGTAAGAAAAGATTTATCTCTGAAATTAAGAAGATTATGTATAGTATCATGTTAAGGAAGATTAGCCGCAATTCCTATAAATAATCTCTTATAAATCCGCAGTTTAGTCCATCTAATGACATTTATTCTCCACTTTGTTCAACGACGACCTAAGTTCATAGCATCTGCACCCCCACAACATCTATCTAATTTCCATGTCCGCGGAAATTAGTAAAGAGTTTGAACCATTAGTAATTTGATTGATAATCATTATCAGCAGGGTTTTTTCGGTGACTTGGGGAGCATGGATTTGGTTATTCTGGTAATGTTACATCAACACTTGCATCTGCCTAAAGGACTTATGACTGTCAAGTACCAAACAGAATGCGTATAATTTTGATTCGTGATTATCAAAACACCTCAAGACTTATGGCCCAAGGCAGCCCATAAGATCATTTTGTCAATTAATTTCCACTAGAATTAAAATAATTCAAACCAATGAACACCCAAATATTGGAGAAAAAGACTTGAAGCTGCTAAACCAATCCAATAACATATGTTATGTTTACATGGGTTCATTGAGCCCATCTGTCCAACTTTAACACAACAAAAAAATATTTGCTCAAAACAGAGTGTCAATTAATCAAAGACTAAATTTTTACAATAAGAGTAAGAGAGTCCCTAAAATGTTGAAAATTGTGGAGCACCACAGAATTATGCCGGAATCCAACTAATTAATTGACAAACAGCCTTCACTTCAGCTTCTATGTTTTCCTGATGAAGTAACCAACCAAGATGCCCAAAAGACCAAAGAGCACCACAAACAATAATGAAAATCCACCCCCGCCATTTTTGCTTAGTTCTTTTCTCAACAGGTCCTGATCAATGAAAATTTGTGTTATGCCAAAAAGGAATAGAGAAGAAAAAAAAATAGAAAAGAGAAGTAAATACATCAAGCGCCCATCTATTCAAAGAATAAAATAATACAACCATTAACAAAAGAACAAAACTTTTTCTCTCTCTTTTCTTCTGTTTCTGCTACAACTATTGACAGCTAACCAAGTTCAAAGGGTGGTAATACTATTGGCAGCCTAACTCGATAATCGAAAGCATGATTGGCAAGATGTTTACCAGAAAAAACACAAAAATAGAATGACAAATACCAACAATGCATATCATAAACAATACCAGTTCACGATGTAGTTTCTGACTTTGTTGCAAAGCACAGGTCTTCTCCTCAGTCAACTTGGAAATCATGGACCATGCCTGAGGAATGGATGTACATAAGAAATTGCAATATTGAAAATAAGGTAATCTAACTCAAGTGATCATATCAAATGCAAAGACAACAATAATTAGATAAAATGGATAGCAAAATAAATAAGAAAAATAAGTTTGAAAGAATTATAAATAAAAAATTAAAATTAATGAGTACAATGGGAAAGTTAAGGAAATTGTTAAACTGCTCTGGGCTTGTTAAGCGAAAAATTAAACACGAATAAGCTCCCCCTAGAGAATCGTGCAGACAAGTAGATGAAGTAGCATGGTAGTGAGGCATGGACTAAAAACTTATGTGGCAATTAAAATGTACCGATAAACAGCCCACGTGCTATGCTTTTTTACGAGAAACACGGATTTGAATAATAGGCTGTAATTAAATGTACAAGACATAATTGAGACAAGTTATCCACTGGACTGCATACAAGATCCCTAAACCAGAAAACAAGGTCCTAATAAACTAAGTAAAATTATTATAAAACAGCTAAGCTAACCATACGAGTGTTCAAGAAACCTCCACCTTCCAATCCACATGAATGAGGAAAAATGCTATATCCTCAAACTACGAGGAAATTGCAGCCCACGAAGAATCCCCAAAATGAACTCTATCCCACAATACTTCCATTTCCTTCCTCCTATTAAAATTTATTTTGTTTCATGCACTGTCATTAAAAAATTTCCCATCATGCTGATGATAAATCTCAAAATTGAAATTTATAACAGTGGTTCCACCTAAACAAAAGTGAACTTTACACTAAAGAAAACTAAGCATGCCTCCTGGGAAAGAAAGTCAAAAAATTACTGTTCGGAAACCTAGAAGTTCCTAAAATATTATGGAATTTTAGCTACCACCAAAGGCCTCTTAAGAACTAAGTGGTAGAAACGACATAAAATGACCAAAAACTTAGGTATCAACAATCTCTAATGACTGGTACTGACCCCTATGGTTACTATCATTCAATACATTCATGAACTTAGTACATTATGCTTGGTTATAACATTCTAGAAGCAAATCAAGCACTAAGATAAGAAACCTCCAAATAGACACTATTGGAGAATACCTTTTAGCAATGACATACTTAGTCTAGATGCTTTCTACAGAGAAAAAGAAAACGTTATAAAAGATAAAGTTGTCCCTTCACCATATATTCAAAGTTTAAGCACTCTACAGAATTCACGAAGATTAAATGCAAGAAAATAAACTAGATCTGTCAACTCCAAGGTAAATTCCCATGAAATTTAAAAGAAAGTATATTTGTTAAGGAGAATAGAAAGGACGTCTCACCTCTGATGACTTCTCTTTCGGTTCCTCAAGAGATCTTGATACCTGAGCTTTCCATATAAAATGAAAATGAATAACTATTCCACAAATTCAATTCATTTTCAAACTTTCCTGAAAGCTTGCATTAAAATAAATAAATAAAACCCTCACAGCATCAAACAAGGAAGTGTTTTGATTCCCATTATCAAGCACTGAAGCCCTGGGAGAAGAGCCTTCGTCAGATCCTTCAGGGACAGGTGATGGGGGATTCGCAGGAAAGTAGACTACCCGCAATTTGAACTCTCCCACAACTTTACCATCCTCCTTGTTGAACTATAAACAAGTTAGCATAAAAATCAAATCAACGAAAATAAACCCCAAAACAGAACCTTTACAACGAAAAGAAAATTTGCTGGCAGCATCATCCAACCATTTCAGGCGTTATGTCTTTCGGAGTTACACCATCTGGTGTAACAACACTTTGAAGGAGAAATTTGTCCTTGCACTGCATATCTGGGGGTGCCTCTTTTTGTGCTTGCATTGTAACTACAAAAATCAACTTTAAATCAGGAAACCATTAAGATAAACAAATTAATAGGTTAAACAATTATATCAATGCTTTCTCCCAAAAACAAAAACAAAAAACTAATGGAAGCAACCAGTTATAGCCTAAAAAAAATAGAGAAAAACAATTAAACACATTCTCAGCTAAAGCAGTGAACACTGACATCATTAAGCTCATGAAAGAAAATTCAGATTTCAAAAACTTGAAAATGCAAAAAAAGATGTGATAACTGAGAAATTAATATGAACCATTTATTATTTAAAGTGATTGAATATTCACCTGTAACATCACATGTTGTCCCAGGCAAAACAATTCCAGCATTGGGCCGGACGCAGTATTTTTTTGGATTGGTTGTTTTAACCTATTCAATCACATCATCCAAACAGTACGCATTATGAATCCATAGCTTAAATGTTCAGACCAAGTCAATTACCAATTGTAATGGGAAAACAAAAAAATTACCTTGAACGCCACATATTTATCTGTTTTGTTGGTCAATTGCAAGGAACACGAGCTCTGCTTCTTCACTTCAACTTTTCCACCACAAAAAAAGGAACCCAAAAATTAAATCAAACACTTGGACAATTTTCTCAATGGCAAAATCAAAATTACCATACCATTTAATCATACTGGACCACACACAAATTCATAATGTACCTAACTACAAAAATTTAAAGGCAATGAAAGAAAGGTAATTCATTTTCAAACAGAACGTTTTAGCGCAAGCATTCAAAGTTTAGAACCATAATTGACAGAAGAAATTCAATCCAACTCTACCCGGCCCCATACTTATTTGCAGAATTAAAATGTGTCACCGTAGTCCAGTAAAACCCAACATGGCATTCCAAATGTATATTTTTCTTTAATTTTCTCACCAACCAAACGGAAAATCATCTGACATACAAACGAAGGAAATTTAAATTTAAAGAAAGACGAAAGCAACAGACTTACATGGGAATTTGAGCTCTGTGGGCTGAATGCTAAGAAGATCTCCAGTACTCATGACTGCGAATCAAATTAATTCTTCTTCTTTTTTCACCTAAATTTTTTCAAACAAAAAATTGAAATAAAAATTTAGGGTTTGGGAGAAAATATATGATCCGAGTGAGAAGGAGAAAAGAGAGACGGGAAGAAGAAATAGCAGAAGAAACAGTTTCCGTGATTCAAAAAATATGGAGAGAGATAAACTCACCGAGTGTTTAATTTACGGTGACTAGTTTCAACCGTGAATCTGAATTGAGTTTATCTCAATCCAACGGTGAGAAAGTCACCTGTGATGTTCAATAAGTGAATGGCAGTTATGTTAGGTACTGGAATTAATTTTATTTCTGCTTTTTTCGTTCCATCCTTTTCTGGTTTAATGTTTTCTTCCATGGCCTGATTCAGAGGTTTTTATAATGTTGGGGAGCGTCGATGAAATGCAGTATGACTAAAATGCCCACGTAATTTCAAGCTCTTTACATGGTTTGACGGTAGTGTGAATTCATTTTACAAGGGTGTTTATGGCATGTTGAAAAATTGTGTCATTTTGTGAAACAAAAACGGTAACATATTTACACCAACTTTGCCGTTTCTAATAGAAATATAAGGAAAAATTGCAGCCACCTACCTCCATGTAAAAAAAGAAAACATTACGATATTTTTTCCTTTTTTGTAAAATTATTGAATTGGCAAGCTTTAATTAATTTGACCGAAGGGTTTACCTTAGAGCATTTCCAGCAGCTAAGGCTGGACTCGGGCTGGGGGGGGTTTGGGCAAAAAAATGGTTTCCAGCAACAAAATCCAGCCCGGGCAAATGATGGGACCCAGCAGACTGGGCTGGCCCGAGGGCAAGACTGGCCCGAGTGCTGGCCCGAGGGCAAGGCAGATTTTTTTTTTTCTCTATACCTTATTTCCATTTTCAACATTTAAGTAAATGTCTTTGTCCTTTTACTTTAATTTATTTTTATATTACTCCATTTACTTAAGTTTACAATGTAAATAAGGAAGTACCCCCTATTTGGATTCAAATAAAAATACTAGAAAATCAAATTCCCATCAAATCAAAATATGAAAAATCGGTTTTAGTGCAAAATACGATTTAAGCTAAAAATGATGGCTTATTAAGTCAATATATACTTCATATTAAAATTTCATAAAATCAAGTTTTCTTATTTGATGTGTAAGGAATAAAAGCCGCCAAAAATTATCTTGAGAAAATGATTATTCCAAAAAATCATTTTTCATACTTAGTCAATATTGCACATCTGCTACAAAAATTCTGGGTTCGCCAATGTCTATAAATACCAACCAATACTCTTCACTTTTAACACCAAATCCCCATAATTTTTTTTTCCTATAAATACCAACCAATACAACTAATAAAATAAAATCTTATCCGAAAATCTTATCCAATATGAATAGTATTGACACGTAGAAACCAAAAAATCTTATCCAAAAATATTATCCAAATTAATTGTTTAAGTAAAAAAAGTTGTGAAAAAAACAAAAAAATGAATAGTATTTGCCATGGCAAGCCCCAACTGCTGGAAACACATTTTGCTGGAGGGGGCTAGGGCAGCCACTATTCACGTGAATAGTGTCTGCCCTAAGGCTAATCTTGCCATGGCAAGAGGCAACTGGTGGAAATGCTCTTAGTGGTGAGGTGCCTCCCCCTTCCCCCCCCCCTGTCATCCGTTGGAATCCCAGGAAAAATTTTATCGCTAATTTTAAAATAAAAATAAAATTTATTTAAACCCCACACTTCTCTTAGTTCACCTCAATACTTAAATTATTAAGCTGTAAGTTTTATTATTGTGTAAAAAGACAAAAAAGGGCATCCAACTTAATACTTAACCCTAGTACATCTATATACACACCCCACCACTCTTCATATTAAGTTTTAGAAAAATACAAACTCATCTACATCGTATTGCCAGAGACGTAGAATATTGACGAGCATGCCTCTTTAAAATATGCATGAGAGATGATGGAAAGACTTGTTGATTGTTTGGCTGTAATGATCTTATTCTCTTCCCTTTGTTTGGAGAAGGACCCATACATATGCTCAAGATTTTCATCACTGAGATTCAAAAGAGTTGTCGATTTCGAATGCCAATGAAAATTGAATACCTCATTGTCATTATTAAATACTTACGAGAGAAAATGATAAAATGTCTAGCAATTAGCATTAGAGCTTGCAGAACGTACTTCCTCCTCTAAGGGTAGCTTGTAGGGTTTAAATAGAAAATTTCTTTTATTTCTTATTTTTTTCAGCTTGGGGTGTATTTAAGGGTAGTTTGGGAAGATAATGGGTTTTTTTAGAAATTGTGAAAATTTAAATTAAAAGTTGAGGTGACCTAAGAGAAGTGTGGGATTTAAATAAAAAATCACTTTAAATTAATTTAAAGAAAAACAAGAGCCAGGTTGGTGCCCCATGAATTAATATAAATCTAAACTGATTAATCTATAAAGTTGAATAGGATTCAATGTATGATGCAAAAGTCTATAATTCTATTCAAAAATAAATAAAAAGTCTTTAATTCTATCCATCAAAATATATATATATATATATATATATATATGTTCTGTTAAAATGGAGGTATTTGAAAGAAATTATTTAGATTTGATAACAAAGGGTTTAGGGCCCCCCCAACCTCAATGGGAGGGTAGCAAACCAAAAATATTGGCATTCATGGATTTTTTTTATTTTTTTTATTTTTCAGAACAAGCAAAATTTCATTAATAATAGGTAAATACAAGAGATATACAAGAAGAACACACCCCAAATGGAGGTTCTAATAGTCTAAACAAACAATTTAACCTTATAAGCAATATTTGGTGACTGGGATTGGATTGGATTATGAGGTAGAATGAGATTATATTGGATTACATTGAATTGGAAATAATAACACTAATCCAATAATATGTTTGGTACTACACGTGATTAATGTGTTGGATTAATTGAAATTTGCTATTACATAGCTTAGTAGGATTAGACATACACCAAATATAACTTAATCTCAACATTTTGGTAGGATTCATAACCCTATTATATTTGGCCCTAATAGAATTAGACAATCAATCCATGTTATTTTTAGGCCACCACAAATTTAACTAAGATTATGAATCCTATACAACTCACCAAACGAACAGTCATCTAAATTCCTAAATTTGAAATCGCTCGACCTAGATGTACCGGTACAAACAATTTGACATAATTTGACATGTACATATCCCTGTAGCACAAGAATTCAATACTTTACTATGTTAATTTTCACGTGCTACAAGTCACACAAAACCTTGATAAAAGCTAGTGCTAGGTCAAGAAGCCTATCACTATATAGACTGTAGAGTCTAGAGAGGAGGGAGGGAGGCTTTTATTTTCAGACATATGGAAATACAGATGAAGCCTATCTCTAAATAACCAGTTCATGGATACATGTAATATATTAAGGATCCTCCATGCACGGATGATGGTTCCCAAAAGAAATAGTTTATCTTCTCGAGTTAAGAGGCATTGGGGATGGAGATCTAAATAAGTAAACAATTGATTAGGATGGGTTTTGAAATTTGTCGCTTACTTTTTTTTGTTACATTTTTTGTCACTACTTTGTCATTGGAAGAAAACATAAGGGGGATGAAGAAACAAGAAAAGAAGAGACCATGGGGGCTTGCAAGTCTGGGATCTCTCCATCAAATACTTGATGGGGTCGTGGTGTTATCTATAGTTCTTTATAAGGAAAGATGAAATCGCCCACTTTATACGACTGTTTATTAAAAATAACTATTTTTAATTTAGAACTTTGAGCAATTTTTTGAACGAGACCTTAATACTTTTAAATAATCACACTCATGTAAGATTGAGAGAAACTTATTTACATCGGGATGTCACTCTGATAGTATCTTTTAAGTCAATTATGCATTGTCACGCATTTTAACTTTCTCACATTATAATACGTGATTGATTTATTATACCCTTTTGTGACATTCTCGTTACATAAAAATTCTTCTCATAAATCACGAATTTAGAATTCATGCTAAAAAACCAGAACTAACTCTCACACAATACCATAAAACTTATAAATATCAAAGGCTCATAGTCATATGTTTTTGCAAAAAGACAAAATATGAAAATGTTTTTTAATTTTCTTAGTAGCATAATTTGCTTTGGTTGATGTAACTTAAGTTTGTGGCCAAAATTAGATGAGGAAATGTAATAGCAAACGGAAATTAGACATTGCAAGTCGAACCGGGCCCGGTTTTCAAGAACTGGGAAGAAAGAACTTATCCAGCTGGGTTTCTTTCTTCTTTTGTTTAGTGAATTTGATGCCATATTAACAATTAACAATATAAAAAAAAAATTCCACAATCTATAATTTTAAAACAAATTCAAACAAAAAGAAGCAACAAAATTTGGTAGGCTTGTCGATCTTCTAGGGGCATACCAACTAGTCTACAACTACAAGAACACATGTATAAATTATTAGATGCATTCTCGATCTTGCAACCATTTTGCTCTAGCTCCACATAGCTTCTTCTATAGCTACTCAAAGCCATCTCAACTCAAGGGCTACTTGCTTGCTCATATCATGCATACTGCCACTCATTAGCCTTTTTGAGAGAGGATGTGCAATTTCTGATATATGGCTTCAATTTGTGTAACCTAACCATGCAATGGTAATCTTGTACAAGCTTATTTTCTCTTATTATGAATGTGAATGCATGATGAATGTTATCGAATCGAACCACGTTAAAATTTTAATTTAAACACTAGAATAAAGACAGAGTGATATGTTTGGAATGATAACTAATACAGTAGATATTAAAAAAATTTAACTTCCCGTGCGTTAACTAGCACATACATAATTAAATTTTATGTGAATTATGTATTACAATTCGTAATTCAATATCTGAAAAAAAAAATCAGAAATTAGATTGATTAGGTACTTGATCTCATAGCTATTTTTACTCTTCCCTATTTCTAACTTCGGCCATTAATAACTCCCCCAAATTCTTTTGGAAGGAAATATCAAAATTCATAATCAATCAAACCCAACAAGAAAAAAATTCGAAGGAAGCATTTAATCACACTCTTTCATTTCTGGCAGGTATTTGCACAAGTCCAACACCAAGATTTTTCTACTTTCTGTCGCTGAATTTAAGAAGCTTAAATTCAAATTGAGTCCCCCAAAATGGGAGGAAATAACACAGAGATAGGTATTAACTGATGCTGAACTTTTTCCAACTATTAGTCAGTGTTCACCATTACTCTCTGTAACCGTTCATCATTACTCTCCATGACTGTGTAAGGAAGAAAACGAGACAATTGAACCATTTAAATTAAGCCAACCGACCCACTCAATACAACAGAGAGAGACACACACAGAGCAAACGCCCCTCTACAAAATTGGTACATATTTTTCTTTCTCCACAAGAAAATCTTTCTTTTTCTTTGATACAAACGATATTAAGAGATCGATACATAAAACCTCGAGTACAAAGATAAATGCTCTCGATTCTTATCCCCTTACAAGTGGAGGAAAATCTACAACAACAAAATAAACGACACCTAATTTAATGGAACCATAACAATAATTAGATCCCACTAAATACGATTTATAGTGTCATCTTAATAATTAAATTGGTGACGGTCGTGCGGAAGACTTTCTCTCCAAGACAAAAAGTATGAAAATTACCAACTTTTACAAATTCATACCCCCTAAAATCCCTCTGCATTTAATTTTACTTACTAAAAATATTATCACTAAATCCATCCATGCACATATTCAATACAGCGGAGCCCGATGTGGCGTTCCCTTTCGCCGGTTCATCAACCCGGCCGAAATTTCGGATACTGGCGAAAAAACCGGCCGACAAGCTGTCCGATACGTTGACATGCTACTCCTCTTTTTCCTCACAATCTCGGTCGTGGCAGTACAGGCTAGGGCTAGACACCCCACCTCACCGAACCCGCATGACCCGGAAGATGTTCGGGTTGAACCGGCCGGTTCCAGAACCGAGTCAGGAGTCATCTGACCGTCGTCTAAACCGGATTCGGGTAAGGACATGAATTTGCACTCTAGAAGGTACTTGGACAGGCCACCTTCTGTTCTTAGAACGTAATCAATCTGCAGAGAAACAAAAATGAGCGAGACCCAAGTGAGGAGGTGGAGAATTGAAAAGGGTATTTGGGAAAATTGAGACAGAGTGAGAAATGAGAGAGAGAAAGCAGAAGAATTGAAATTTATTTTGGCTCTGGGCATGAGCAAACCTTGCAGTAGAGGGAGCAAAAGAGATATGGGTCTTGCAGGCTCCTGTCACAGGTGCTGCAGATGTTGCCTGAGCCTCTGCAATTCCTTGTTTGTGGCCTTTGGTTTAAAAACACCACTTTTGCACTGTTGCTTATGTATGACTGTAGAGAGAAAAAGTTCTTGAGAATATGCTCACACAAAGAATATCAGAACAGGGATTTAGAATCAAAGAATTGAATTCAAATATGGGTTCATTTCATGCTATTGTTTCGAGACCTTTTGAGCAAAGGCATAGTCCATCCATTTTTCAGCAAGCAAAAGAGAGAGAGAGAGAGAGAATGAAAGAGAAGCAGATACAGGAAGAAATTAACAGCTTTACTTTTTGGTCATGAAAAACTTTTTCACTTCTCTTTGTCAAGATGACTTTTTTAGGTGCTTGTAAACCAATCAAGGGCATATATACACTACATGATGATATGCATGTAGAATTTGTTTTACTAGGAAAAAAGAACCCAGAAAGTATAATTAAGCTTAGAAAGCTGGGAAATTTCACTTACTTGAACAGAAGAACAGTCAATTAGCTTGGCAGCATCATCCAGTCTTACAACGTCGTGGTAAACATACCTCCTTATCTGAAACATTTCAGAGAAAACAAGCATGATAAATAATCATAAAAAGATCAAAACTTTGATTGAATTTTCCAAAGAAAAGATGAGCTCTTCTGGTAAACTTTAGAATTTTGAAGGGAAATTAGTTAATTACCTGCAAAAGTCGGTGAGGGCGATGAGGATTCAAGCAGTGAGGGCAGAGGCTCATGCAACAGTCCAAGCAGTAGATGTTCTTCTCGTTCTTCTTTGCCTCCTCATGAATTATGCAAGCGTTGTAGAACTTTTCAGACAGCAGGACGTCAAGCCAGTGGGGTAGAAGATTTGAAGGAACAAACTATAATAAACACATGAATTTGAAAAATTAAAACAAAAAACAAATACTTCAAACAGAACATGAACAAAATTCAATTAGTTTTCATCAAAAAATGGCATGGAGAGAAAGAGAAGAGTTTGGAGAGCAAGAATCAGAGAGGAAAATTAAAGAAAACCCACCATTTTGCTTTTCTTAAAAGAGAAAGAGACAGTGGGTATGGGTGAGAATTCTGGTCAGGGCTTAAGAAGATATTGGTGGAGTAGCCATTATCATAGAGAGAGAAAACTTGGACTTTGGAGAGAGAGAGAAACGGCGCCTGGCTAAAACTGATACACTAGTATCACCCTAACCAATGAGAGAACAAAGAAAAATGAGAGAGAGAAGGGCTGGCCTCATTTATTGAGGTGGTACGCTATTTTTATTTTTATTTTCTGGTGTAATTATTGTTTGTGTGTTCTTGTAAGTTGTAAGCAAAGGGTTGGGAAATTTTAAAAAAAAAAAGTTTAGAAAATATAAAAGCTAAAATAAGCTCTTTCAAGCAAAACAAAAATGTAAGATTTTGATGGATATCACAAATCAAAATCTTTCCTTTTCTATTGCTGTTTACTAGGAGCCCATGTCCCGAAAACCCTAAAACCCTAACCAAATGGTTCTTTATTAATGGTCGGATTGTTGGTGCTCTCTCTCTCTCTCCCTCTCTCTCTCACTGAGTCACTGCTGCTAAGTGCTAAATGACAAGACAAGAAACAGTGACTTTTCTCAGTTCTCGGTGGAAAACGGTAAAAAAACAAAGGTGCAAGTGGGATTAGGGCCTTTATAAAAATCACAAATTTCAATATGACAGTTTTACCCACCTTGCTTTCTTTTGTGGACTCTGTTAATTTTGCAATCTTTGGGCAAAGCTGAGTGCATTTTTTTCATGTATTGACAGCACTAACCCATAATTCTTTTCCCCTTTTGTTGGCAGCAAAAGCTGTCCAAGAATATGATATGCTTTGAAAAAAATGGATGCAGGTCCCCCAGATTATATTTGTCCAATGTCAGTTGAAGCAAGTCATGTTTTGTATAAGAATGGGAATAATGTTTTAGAGTATTAATCTATAAAATCAAAATGTGACAACAAATGTAATACATAACAACTTTATTTGGATGGAATATACAATAATCGAGGGAGCGTTAAAATGCTAACCAGTTTTCAAACAACAAGAAACCGCTCATGAAATTATGTTAACGCATAAGCTAAAACGAGTGATTAGTATTATATTAGCTGACTGATTAGCGCTTCAGAGTTGTGGTACAATAGACATATGCGGCTGTATTATTATGCTGTACTGATTTTAGGTGAAGAGTTTTATTTGTTCACCCATACAATTACCATTATGTATGCACTTTGTAAAAGTGCTTTTATTACTGTCAGACAAATTTATGATCACAATCACTACTGTTTCTTTTTCCATAAGAAAATAATATTGCATTGCATTATCATGTCTGATATGGATAGGGTAGGCTAGCTTTGTTACTTGATTATTATGTTGAATTTTCATGTAAGTTAAGGTAACACTCTGAATTGTATTGTTGTTATTGGAATATAATTTCCTAATTTAGAGTGAAAGCAAAATTAAAATTGTGAAAACAATAACATAAGAATAAAATTTGTAAAGATCATATAATATAATCCAAAATTAACTTTCATGTTTTTGAACACACAGTTTTTTGTATGCTACCATTAATAGGGTTTAGGGTCCTAAACCCTAAAAATGGTTCCAAGTGAACATTGAAGCCAACATTGTTGTGCCACGTAGATGAGGTTAGAAATGTAACAAAAAGTGCCTCGCTTTTTTTTTTTCGAGTGGCAATTTCATGTGATGTCACAAATATATTCATCACGATTGAGACGTGTATTTACTTATTACTACTGTACTCTAAGTCGATGATATATGAATTCTGTCGTCACTCATACACGTGACTTTCTGATGATTACGCTATAAATTTCTATAACAAAAGGACATTTATGCTTTCTATGACTTTTGAAATTCACTTATAAATTATTAGTTGTCTTATCTACTGGAGTGACAAATTTTTGATGAAGCAATATATAAAACGTATTGTCACATAGGTTGTCAAATCACACATATGCCATAACTTTATAAAGATGCTATTCACATTATTATCATATAATTTTTTGTTAAATGATGCATTTTCAGATTTTTCCTAACTCGCTGTTTAATTTATTATATAGTCAAATAAAAAGGCCTTGAAGAGTGATGGGAAATTGAATTTTTTTTATTTTTTTTTTGAAATATTGACGAGAGATATGGAAAAAGACAAGAAAAAAGGCTCCAAAGGTACATGGACATGCTGGGCAGCTGCCGCTGCGATTCTGAGCTGCAGACAAAGAGGGATTAGGCAATGCCACAAACAACCGTACGCAATGTCATCAGCAGCCTCTAGGCTCGAGGCCACTGCGCAGCTTCAGATTATATACATATAGCAGCATTTAATAACAGCACCATAGCCATTAGCCATGCATGAGCAATGAGCAGCACATATTGATTTATTGATATCGTATCCCCCAACAACAGGTACATCAAGATCTCCTTCTTTATTACTTAGTTGACTAAAGTGAGTGCCCTTTTACTATGTCTAGCTAACGAAAAATTATTGTATGGGTATTGTACGGTACTGAAACACGGTTATGTGGTTTAATTTGTTTGCATATTATCGTATGAATAAACGATTTGATTGATATTTTTCATTTGTAAGATATAATATCAATAACACGCGAATAAATTATACCACACGACCGTAGTTTGTTAAGTTTGATTTGCAATCAATAGTGATTTTCTATGTATACAATTTTATATGTGTATCTAATATGATATGTATTTTGAAAGATTTTGGGTTTGACAAAAAAGAAAAAATAGATTTTGGGATCAAGCTTTATTGATTTTGATTCGAAATTTGGGATAACATCCCAGGCGTGGTCAAACTGTGATTACTCAGATTGGTGAGTACACAGAGTCTAATTCGAAAAGGGCCTTGTGTTTAGGACAGAAAAGGGCCAAAAGGGTATTTCCGAGATAGTGAAAGGTCAAAGATACCCCTTATGATCACCTACCATATATGAAAGGAACTTCTACTTTAGTACAAATCATTATTTGATATGTGTGTGGAGATTTTTCTTTTTATATTTTTTATAAATTATTTTTATATAAGTGTCAAGACTTGGTTTGAAGAAAGTAGCCTACTTCCAAGGAAGAAGAAAAGCATTGTCCTTTGCCAAATAAGTGTTGTATACATACCCATTAGTCTAATTTGATTAGGGGCCGGATTTTCTCTATCTAATTGATTCAAGTAGGTACTTGATGTTGGATTCATCCCTCCTTATGAGTAGCTTATGAAATATGTTGATCAATTCCTACATTGCTTTTAAGAATTTCTATGCTAGTATTTAATATGACTTTAGTAAGTCTAAAGTATAATCGTTGTGACTAGTTATTAGTCTCTTCCAAATGTTGAATAATGAAACTATTTCGAATACATGATGTGTATAATTTATGCGGATCAATTGAGTTTTTGAATTTCTACGCTAGTACTTATTATTGTTTGTTTCATGTATGACTTTAACGATCGTAACCAACTAGATAATTAAGTATAATCATCATAAATCTAGTTGCATTTCTCTTCTTAATGTTGAATAATGAAACTATTTTCAATACATTTGTATAATTTACGTGGGTTAATTGGCTTTTAGAATTTCTATGCTAGTACTTATTATGGTTGTTGCATGTGTAACTTTAACTATAATAATCAACTAGCTCTTGATCTAGCGATATCTACCGTCCTAATATTTAAAGAGATTCCAAGTTCAAAAGAAAAATATCAAATATCATGTGAGCCTGTAAAAGGAGAGAGATCTGGTCTCTAGCCATTGGAATTAAGGAAAGAAATAAATTTATGTAGACGATTTCATCTTCATTTTATTATCTTCTCCCCTTTTAATATATATATTCACTATATACATTCCAGCTGTTCATGGCAAACCGACCAAGCAAAATATCTGTCGCAAATTCCATTCCTTTTCTGTCATGTACAAACCAGATTATAATGAACTGAGATGATATGTTGGTATTGCAGCAGAGTTCAATAAGATAGGACTTCTCCTCTCTTGAAGAGCCTAAGCCTAAAATCTTAACTTTTTTAATACAAAAAATGTTTACGGTAGAAAACGCTTTTAACCACTTAGACTACAGTCCCCTTACAAATAGCGGTGGATCTACTTGTGGGGTAGTGAAGGTTGCTGCCTCTATTCGCCATTCTTGCTACATGTGAAGCTCTTGAGCAAAGTATGCTACGGGGGCGAACCATTTGATAAAAGTCCTCTAAGAGGCTAAGGCAGAGCTGAGAGGGGAAAAGTGACAAGGAATACAACTAGAGCCATAATGATTGCAGACTTGTATTTAGTACTCGCATTCTTTGTTACTTGATCAATATTTGAATAGTATGTGAGATGTTGAGTAAATTAATTCGGGCATAATCTATTATTTCTCGATTATATACCTATATATCTTTTGACTTACAATGGAGTACCAAAATATACTTGGGCTTACTTTCTTATTGCGATTTGGTTTTCATCTTGCCCAAAATAAGAAAAATTCATGGATTCACCGCCACTGTTTACAAATGCTTTTATATGCAATTTTTGTAATTTACATCACCCTAAACCTCAACCATCCACCCAAGAAGAAAAAGAAAATTTTACCTAAACCCAATTGAGGACCATTTAACATTCACCCCAAAGGTGAGTTGTAATTTTAGACACCCTGCCTGGGACCAGTTACGACCAGTACTTAGCCCCTTCACTTGGACTTGGACAAATCAAGCGAGAGAGGAAAAATACAAACAAATCATTGCATAATTGCATTTGCAAGATTTAGATGGTCCTAGAAGCAAAACAAATAGAAGGACAATAGGACATCAAAAACACACAACAGCTGCAGCTGCAGCACAAGCAACAACAGACAATACAAAAGTCCCAAGTTGCAGAGCCAAAACCAAATCCCAATTGCATACAACAGGTGCCTCAGGATATATCTAATTTTTTTCAAGTGTCATCACGGAAACATATAAAGACAAAAAGATATTGCTCAGGGAAGATATTCAAATGTTGTTATCTCATGCAAAAGTAAACATCAACCTGAATGCTGTGGTTAGGTTCATAAATGTTTTGGGGATACCAGACAACTTTAACCCCCAAATCTCCGGCAGTCCACAAGATCTCAAACCCATCCTAGTTTCTTGATCAAGACCAATTATTACTGCATGCCTGCGGCCTACTCATATTGCACTCAAATTGTCTCTTTCATGTGGCAATATATGTACCACAAATGCATGTGCCCTCATAAAATTTATGTCGTCCCATTGCAAATTTGAAGTATTAGGACTGTGACAGCTGACAGAGATAATTGGAGAATTTGGAATGTGTTATGTTATCGGATTGTCAATTTAAGTTATCGGATTGTCAATTTAAGTTTGGAACGTTGCATTTTAAGACATGTCAAACTATTTAGAGCTTATTTAGGATTGCTTCTAGATAAACTGAAGTGATTTCTTACAACTAAAAGCGATTTTCATAACATTTGGCAACGCACTTTGATTTTCAATAAATTTTTTGACATTCTAATATAAGCACTTCCAGAAAAAACACTTACGGGCATAAATGCTTGCTACATCAATATTTTCCGATCGAGCTCTTTTAATGTAGGCAAAAGTCTACACAGAACTAGCTTGATTAGCTGCACTTTCTCATGGACATCAAACTCATTGGTTGCGTTCTCTTAAAATTGAAAAGCTTTGCCGGGGGCTTCTTTACCTTGAGAGGATCTCTCTTTTCCTTTGTTGTTAAGAAGGCTTGCCTTCCAAGCTTTATGATGAGCGTTTGACGGAATGCAAGGGATTCTCTGTCCTCGTCCTGGCAGATCGACAGTGCCTCGGACATCTCGCTAAAGTCATAAGCACATGAGGCACTCTCGTCCTGCATAACAATGGAGCCTCTGCAATGATCCACTGCCTCTTGATTTAGGGAGTTTTGTGCTGAAGGTAGTGCCTCTGATATCTTGGTGAAGTCGAAACAGGAACCAGAAGCATGCTGCCTAGAGGATTGATCAATATTATTAGACTTTAGTCGTCCTTTAGATTGTGGCTTCATGGTATCAAGCAGTCAATAAACTGCACAACTGTCAACCTACATCAAGAAAAAAGAATAAACCAAATCACTCAATTAAAATTACCGAACATGAAAAATCCAATACCTTGATCACAAAATTTAGTGTGCCTAGCTACGCCTTGTAGCTACAGTGATTGTGAACTAGATAGGCACAAGAGTGTATGTCACCCGTGACACCGAAGTTATCTTCCACCCTCAATAGAAACAACTTCCGAAAACGAAAGGGGATAAACAGGAACAAGAGGGATTGACTAAACTATCTCATCCTTCAATGCCCTTAAATAAATAGGTACAAATTACATGATAAGTTGTTCTGCTTTTTTTTTTTTTTTTCCTGGTTTGTCTAAATTATGCCATGATTAAATTAGAGGTGTTATCGACATAATTTCAGGAATGAAAATAAAGAATCAAGAACCAAGAAAACGAGAATACCTGAGTTGTAAAATCTACGTGCAGGCAGGTGATTTTGGAAAGACGACTCAAAGTCCAGAAGATCACAAGCCTCCAACTCAATGATGGCTGCTGTCCCCTTTATATATACTACTACAAAATTAGGGCAACAAGTAAAAGCGTACAAAAATGCCTTGTAATAAAAAAACAGGTATGTTTGCATCAGAAAAAAGAAAACAGGTATGTTATTCCTGCGGTTTGAGCAAAAAAAACAAGAAAGAAAAAGAAAAGCAGGTATGTTATTCCTGCGGTTTGAACCAAAAAAAGAAAGAAGGAAAGCAAGTAAGTTGCTTAATGGTTAAGAAGCAAATACTTCTACGATTTTTGCGTGTACAAATTCTTGAAATTTGAGATTCCTAAATGGACAAACTTAGAGCTCGTTTTGGAGTGATTTTTGTGCTTCTCCATATAATCACTTTATATGGAGAAGTGATTCTCCATAGAAATACTTTTTGGCATATACCTTTTTATCCAGCATGTTATGATTAGCGAATCTTCACCATATATTATAATTGAAACTGTTCATTTTCTAAATCAAATGCAATCTAGGTTTTTTTTTAAGGTTACCTTTGACCCAATCTCTCAATAAAAATTTTAAAAAATAAAAGTTTTGTTTGAACCCAAATTGTGGGCAAGGCACAAGTTGGGCCATAGAAGTACCCATACTGAACCCTCTCGACCACAGTATGGACAGACTGAGAACAGTAATAGTATGGATCCAACCTCTCCAATATTTATCCCCATCTTGTAATCTTATAAGACTTTGCACTACTCCATGCCCAAAGTTCACTTTCTTGAGTGGCTTTGTGCCAAAAAAATAATGGTGTTTTCCTTTTTGCCAATCAAGAATTCATTAGATAGAGAAAAATTACAATAGAAAAAGTCTAGCAAGCTAGAATCGGCTGCACGGAGAGACTGTAATGGGGGTTTGTAGCTGCTAGATACACAATCTAATTTCAGAATACACACTTCTCTGGGCTCAGAAAGGGCCCCAAAAAAAAAAACCCACACACACGAAATACAACAGAGGCCCAACAAAAACAACTAAACGAGAGAGTCCAGTATATATATATATATATATATATATATATATTTTAATGTCCAAATGAAACAGGTTTGAGTCGTGTTCCTTTTGTTTCCAATATGAAAAAGCATGATCACTAAAATTATAATAATAATAATAATAATAATAATAATAATAATAATAATAAATAGTTATTATTATTGGGCTTTTCATTAATAGGTCATTCTAACATGACATATTATACAAGAGTGCTGCTAAACGAACTCTAAAATTAACTGAGTACACCATACTACCAAATTATTTATTAAATTACTAATTTATCCTAATATAAAATGACAAAAATGGATATATTGAATTATAAAACAAATGATTTTAATAAGTGCACTCTACTCACCATATTCAACCCTAATAAAGGCAAGGGAATGCCATGAAGTTGTTTGTTTGATACAGATCTTGGTCATTGGTGGTAGATAACACTCTAGCGGATACATGCTCCATAGAGTCCACTCCGACAGGTTCTTTAAGGGGTTGTGGATGATTCATAAGAGGAGGAAAAATAAATAAATAATTTATTGGATGAAAGTTGAGTCCTTCAAACTTAGAACATTCTCTTGTTTTCTTGTTTCTTTTTTTTTTCTATTTATTATTTGGTTCTTGAACTAAAAAAGGAAGAAGGAAGAGTAATTAAAAATAGGGACCTACGGAACAGATTTAGACGACTAGTATGATAGTATGAGCATTGGCTGCCTATGTAGAAATTTCAAAGGGTAGTAGGTTAATTTTAAATTCATCTAGTAATAACTAGAGATCGAAAAATAAATCCAAAACAACTTACAATGGCTGTAATATCTTCAACAAAATCATCTCCAGCTACAGAGGAGGCATTAGGTTTGGTGTTGTGTGATAGAGTGTATAGGTGTATTTTTGGTAATGAAATAAGGTGTGCTTAGTTAATTTTATATTTTGATTTAAATATTAGGGTGTACTTAGATTATAGAGTGTACTTATTTAATTTTAGGGTTCGTTTAGCAATACTCTTATACAAATACCCATATAAAACCTATTTGGAGAGAAAGCCCAAAACTCGCCACTGATGATTTTCTAATTGGTTCTTAGAAAATTTTAACACACCAGTTTGACATTGCTGTGCTGTGAAAATAATCTTTGTCAGATTTCCTTGAAAGAAATCAGCTCTGGGAGAAAGTAGTTGGGCGTTTGGTAAACTTTTTGTTAAAACTGTTGTTGGTACAATAATCAGTTTCTAAGTGTTTGGTAAATTTTTTTGTGAAAGTGCTGTGAGCTGGCATTATGTTGAAATGGCATTTTTGTTAAAGTGTTTGATAAAAGGGAAAACACTTTCACTTATATATATATATATATATATATATATATCAGTCCCGATCTCTTGGACCACAGGAGTCCAAGAGATTGTGGTCACCCACCGTTGGATATTAATCCAATGGTTCAAAATGATATATATAAATGCAATATGACATAAATGATTATTACCCGATTCAAGTCATAAATGAGTGAACCGTTGAATTTACATCCAACGGTGAGTGACCATAAATCTCTTGGACTACAGGGGTCCAAGAGATCAGGACTGATATATATATATATATATATTATATTAAATATGTTTCCATCACACCCTAAAAATTATTTTAATTACAAAATAAATAAAGTATTATGTTGAAAATTAAATATTTGTATCCAAATGCTCTAAACTAATGTTCCAAATCCAATATATCCCATTGAAAATAAATATTATGTCAAAGTAACAAAGAAACAAAAACAAGAACATAAGAAAAAAAAAAAAATTAAGAACAACAACAACAACTATTGAAGTTAATCCTAGAAATTAAAGAGAAAGAGGGAAGAATGAAATTGAGAAGAAATAAACGTAATATGCCTCTTACTTGAGTCTTGTGGCTTCTCATGAGTGTGCTTCAATTGATTCAACGAAAAAAAAAAAGAATAAAAGAGATTTAAGAGAAGGAGAACTTTGTGAAAGAGATGACATGAAGAGGCAAAGGGATGCGAAGGAGAAAATGCGCAAAGAGAAGAGATTGCGTGAAATAGATTGAGGTATTTTTAGAAGTTCGTAAATTTCATTAAACCCAATACCCATTCGAAACTGATTCTCACATAATCAGAAAATGAAAGTACCTTATTAGGTGTTTTTCCTTATAGCTTTCTCTCACGGCAATTTTTAATAATACGTTATTTTCTCATAGTTTACCAAACAAGTTGGGTTTCCCAAATTTTTTTTAAAATCACTTATCACCCTAAATAAGCAACGTCAAACGAACACTAAGAACTAATTAAAAAAATAACAATTGACTATTTTGAGTTTTTCTCTTCAATTTCGCCATTATTAATAAAATTGTCCAAATATTATAATGGTCAAATTGTTATTATTATATGAAAAAGCATGAGATGAGAGTCCTTGCACACCATTTGGCCATTATAATATTAGGACAGACGGAGACAGGCAGACTGCCCCGCATGCAAACAAACAAGTGGAGAGGGAGAGAGAGAGCATCATCATCTGTTGAGACAAGTTGAACAAAATCTCGGTCGCATGCTAAGTGCTGCTAATATTAATCACGACTTTTAGTTTAATAAAACTTTAAACTAAGTTTTGTATTAACACCAAAATGTCAAACACTCTACTACTTTCTAACTGCAAGGATTTAGACAGGATTAAGACAATTTTTTATTATTAAATGTGAGAAAATTGCTAAAATAATTAGAAAACCTTGTTAGGGAGGGTGATAAGTAAATTTTTCCTCTGACATTGACTTAATGCAATGACTGGCATAATCACAAATTATAGATTTAAAAAAAACATAAAAATCTTGTTGTTGGGGTTCTTGTCTGTTTGACCAGAAGTGGTGGAATATTTAGCACCAGCTAACTGTTTTATGGGTCATGCAGGAGCCAGCAGGCACCACCTATTCTTTTCTAATTGTCCGGTTAATCATGTTTTAGATAGAATTTAAGGAATCCATCAACTATAAAACATGACAATTAGGAAAAGAACAAAATAATCCTATTTTATTTTGTTTGAATATGGTTGTCATTTTCTGTAATATTACTAAAGTCGAGTGGTGGATTTTGATGCTTAATGATTTCCATCACTTTGCATATATGTTGATTTTCTTTTTCTTAATATATAAGAACTAAATTTGTTTTTTTTTTTGTTTTTTATTTTTGTTTTTGTTTTCAAAGCAAGGCCGACAGAGTAAGAAGATCAAGGATGGTAATCATTGTAGTGGAAAAGCAAGTCTTCAGTGCTTTGCTATTTCTCAGGTTTTTAATTAGGGCTCACTTTGACCAAGTTTAACAACCCATTACCTACCCTACCATACATTGCCCAAGTTTTCACCAAACAAAAGGGATCCCATTTTGGTTAAGTCAAAGGCTTTTTGACCCACTACTACTCTACTAAAGGGATCTCTTGGATGGTATTTGCAAGGTTGCACAAAATTGATCAAACTCACATCTCATACACAATTGGAAATTCTATATTTATGCCATTCGGGTATAGTCTAGTGGTCTCAGATTCGAACCTTTATAACATCATAGTAGTGTGTGAGTGAGAAACCCTCCGTCCCTCTAGTTTATACTATCGCTTGTACTAAAAAAAACTATTTATTTATGCTTGTTCTATAACCTTGAGCTTCCACTCATTCATTGGTTAGGCTACTTGGGTAGGACCAAATCCAACTTCTCACTTGAATTAGGGTTTATGGGGATTTTCTTTTTCATTTTGACAACTGAATTATGAATCTATATATTCCAAATCTATACTATAATCCATTTTGTACCTGAGTTTGGGAAGGTGAAGCCCACTACAAAGTGTCTGCCTAAAGAACAGCAGACACATTAAGGGTCCATAAAGCTATAATGATTGCTTTCCTGAACAGAGACTCAGAGGAGAGGGAAACTTGCAAGACATGCAAAGCCACTTTTGTAGTTTAGTTCACTCTTGTTCATCATCACACCAGTGAAAGTTTTGGTCCTCTACATTGTACAAGATACCATCACAATGACAGCAAGACTAAAGCCAGAATACTACTTTTTTTTTTTTTCTTTTCTTTCTTACTTTCTTTCTTCTTTTAATATAATAAAGCATTCACCTAGATGCTGAGAGAGTAAAGTGAAAGACCCAAAACATGGAAGCCAGAATTTCTGCTGCCTAATCTTTATCAATGATGGGGTCATGTCGCATAGCAAGGAAGATCCAAGATTGCATTTCATTTTCTTTTCTCTTTTATATTTAAGACAGGTAAGAAATAAATTTCCAACTCACTCCACACCCCACAAATCTATGAACTCAATCTTCTCTTTCAAACCATATCAACACATGTTGTGAATCAGAAGATTTTTCATACAGTTATTTTACTTGCTCAGAATTTGATATTCTTTCAGTTTAGTTAGAATAGCGACAGCGAAGGACAGGCAGCAAATGGCTCGCATAACATTCATAAATTCCTGCTATAAGTTACACTGTATCAACTGACCGCGCAGAAATTAAGTGCACCATTTAATCCAATAGAAAAATAATAAACACTGCGTCCTCTTTGATTCAACTGTAGCTGTCATTGTTAGTGATGGTTAGAAAATCAAACGTAAATATATCAATAGTTTTGAAATTCTCATAATGTAATATGTTCATTATTTTGTGAAATCGTTCTATTTTCTGGTGATAAAACATAAAGAAAGTAAGTAATTTGTAATTCAAATTATTAAAAATAGTTATTCTTATATTCGAGATTCTGTGTTCGAATCCCCCTCTTAATCTCTGGCTTGCATAAAAACGAAAAAATCACATAAAGAAAATGCATCTCACCAAAGAGCCTATGGTCTCCAACATTTCCAGCTAAACAAAATTAGCAATTGGTCTGTCACTGACCAAGGGTACCCATCATATTATTCTAGTCGTCATACTTATTACCGTTACCCAAATCTGGAAAAAGTCAGCATAACTAAGAGTCTAGGGAGGAGAGAAATTTGTTCTTCTTGTGAGGAAATAAAAAATAAAAAATAAAAAATGTGATTGATATACAGATAAATTGAATAGAAAAATGAAAATAAAAATACAAAGAAAGAAAAAGAGAAGCGCAAGCTTCCAGCACCAGCAAGCCAAACCCACACACAAATAATACCTTCCTTCCAAGACATTCAAAGCACCTCCGCGAGAAAAAGAGTAGAGCTCAAGAATTCTCGCTTCTTTGTACGGAGAGAAAGGAAAAGAAAGATTGAAACTTTCAATTCAATTCCATTTCAAAGCAAACTCAAGGCTGAAGGTGAGAAAGAAAAGAAAATGACAGAAATGGATGATGGCTCTTCGAGACCTCCACAAATCTCTGAAATGTTTCAGAAATTCGCTCTCGCTTTCAAGACCAAAACTTTCGAGTTCTTTGCTGAAGAGGAAGCTGAGGACTCCGATAGCTTAGCACTTCTCGACTCTGCTGAAGAGGTCATCACAGACCAGAAGGTCGTCGTCATCAAACCAGACGGAGCAGCGGCGGACCACATGGACTCACAGCTACAAATTACACCGAAGAAGCCTAATTTGAGCGAAACCCAAGTGAAGAAACCAGAGCTTGCGGCGGTTACAAGGTCTTTGAGCAGAACCCAGATCAGACCTATCAATACCCAGATGACCCAGACTCTGCTTTCGTCGATTTTTGCTACGGTTTCGTCGTTTGAAGCTTCGTACCTTCAATTACAGACTGCCCATGTGCCTTTTGTTGAAGAAAATCTCAAGGCAGCTGATCGAGCTCTGATCTCTCACCTTCAGAGGCTCTCAGAATTCAAGCATTTTTATAGAGATTTTTGTACAAGTTCTAATTTTGGTTCTGATATTCCAATTGGGTCTTGCTTGGAAGCTCAGGTGCAAGAGAATCAGAGCAAGCTTAGGACTTTGGGAACCATGTCCAACAGGTTACAGACAGAGATTGATCAAAAAGACAATGAAGTTATGGCTCTGAGGAAAAAATTGGGTGAGATTCAAAAGTCTAATTTGAAACTATCTAAGAGGTTATCTGCTACTTTGAATTCTCCTTGTGAAGTTTTGTTGTCCGTTAGAGTCTTTGATTCGGTTCTACATGATGCTTGTAGATTAACACACAGATTTACTAAAATTTTGGTAACTTTGATGGAGAAAGCTGGGTGGGATTTAGATTTGGCTGCTAATTTAGTTCATCCTGATATTGAGTATGTTAAAAAAGCGCATAACCGGTATGCTTTCTTGTCATATGTTTGTTTGGGAATGTTCAAAGGTTTTGATTCAAAAGGTTTTGGTTTAGATGAGAGTGAAATGTTGTGTAATGGGCATGGTCCGGAGTTGGATAAGAATAAGGCTTCTTTGAAGCAATTACTTGAGCACGCGTCAAGCAATCCAATGGAGTTGTTAAGTAGGAATCAAAACTGTGAATTTTCAAGATTTTGTGAGAGCAAGTATCAAGAGATTATCCACCCCACCGTGGAATCTTCAATTTTTAGTAATTTGGATAGAAACCAAGTTGTGTTGAGTTCATGGAGGTCTTTGAGTGTATTCTATGATTCATTCGTTAGCATGGCTAGCTCGATATGGATGCTCCAAAAGTTGGCCTACTCCTTTGATCCAGCGGTTGAGATATTCCAAGTGGAAAGAGGCATAGATTTTTCGATGGTATATATGGAAGATGTCACTAGGAGATTGTTGTTGCCAGGTACAACCAGGATGAAAGTTGGGTTTACAGTGGTTCCGGGTTTTAAGATTGGAAGGACAGTAATTCAATCCCAGGTTTATTTAAGTGGCCTGAAATGTACAGAGTAGTGGCAAGTCATTTTCTGCTGGTTAACATGTTAGTGGCAATGACATAGGCAAAGACAGGAGGTGATCAAGATTAGGCTGTTGATCTTTTGATCTTACATGCTTGGTTTCTTGTTCAATGCCAGATGGAATTCAGCGTATTTGTGTTGGAATATGTAAGTTAAAGGATGCATCAATTACTATGCTCAAGAAGGAAGCTCTGTAATATGCACTCAAAGAGATGCTGCTGAACCTCTTTTGACAGATACATGCTACCTGGTTTGTGACTTTGGTTTTTCTTTGTATATGGTTTTCTGTTGAGACCTATGTAGACTGAACTGTATAGAACCCTTTCTCTTCCATTTTTTGGTTTTTATCTGACACAATACACTTGCCAAGTTGTGTAGCCTAGTTTGTTTGTATGGACTTTGAAAAAAGCCACTAATGGATACTAACAATTGACATTTTTTTCTTTTCTTGTACATGGTCTAATGAATGTTGTAGATCCACCCTCACCTAGTAACAAAGCCCAACAGATCTATCTTTTAGTGGTTTTGCTAGTAAATAGATGTTAAAGACCTTGTGTTGTCTGGTCTGTTGGGTAGGAAAAACATCCCCTTATATACAACTGGTGAGGTACTTGTCCCAAACAGTCTACGTTTTGGCTCTCAGGTAAGAGTTTTTATGTGATCAAGTTTGTATATCAGCCTCCAAATGGGTGTTGCAAAGAAAGTCTCTTTTGATTGATTTAAATTCTGGTCAGGCCTGAGAAAGTCGCTACCTGAATAGAGAATCTCCATTAGAACCATTTGAATTTTTTTGTTCTAAAAGAGAATGCTAGGCTTTGGGCTTTTTTGCCTCCATTGTCCGGTCCACTGACTCTTGGGAAACCATTTTGCAGAGATAAAATAACAAAATAAAATACACTTGGGTCCAGGATGTAACTTTTTTCAAGCACTTCTCAACTTTTTCTTTTCAGTCAACAAAAGCTGCCACACCAGCCGGGAACTTCTCAAGTTTGGTCCAAAACCCATCATTAGACTGCATGGTTATTTTGTATTAGGCTATCACCAGCATGGGCTAAAAAAAAAAATTAGGAAACATTTATCTCTTTAGTCCTTCTTCAGGGCCACATGTAGCCTAACTGTAGCTCAGGTCAAATATATATTTTTTTTTTGGGGCTCAATACATGTGCTGCCCAACAGGAAGCAGACTGCGTGGGTGTGATTAGTGGATCATTTTGCGCAACTGGAAACTAACGGACAGATTCAAGGGCTGCTATTAAAAGTGTGATGACGTCAGCTAGTACTTAAATTTTTTTTCTTAATATTTTAAAAATAAGTTTATTTGAGAGATATATTTGTAGGGCTCACTATGTATTGTATTTCACTAATCCAAACCGTCTATTTTGTAGATATTCATTCAAATATCATATCTACGGAAAAAAAAAAAAACTTGAATCCGATATTATTTAACCACTCAATTGAAATATTAAAATTTTAGTACTTTCTTGAAGTACCGTGTTAATTGATTTTGTAGGACATAATTGAATGTCGAAACGGTTTCCAATTTGTCTAATTTTTTTGCTAGGATGATATATGAATGTAGAATTAAAAATAGATAGTTTGGATAGTTGAAAAAAAATTCATAGGGGACCCTAAATGGTGTCCCTCAATATTTGAGGTATCCCTTAATAAAAGGGAACTATATATATATATATATATATATATATATATAGATGAAGCTTCAGTTGAGGGATTCCTTAAATAAGCTTATTTGAGGGATACCCTTGTAGGGCTCATTCTACTGTATTTCACTAATATAAATTGTCTATTTTGTAGATATTCAAAGATCATCTGTACAAAAAAAAAAAAAAAAAAAAAAACACAATTGAATCTGATATCATTTGACCACTCAATTGAAATATTGAAATTTTAGTACTTTCTTGAAGTACCGTGTTCATTGATTTTGTATGACACAATTGGATGTTGAAACGTATATAATTTTTTGCTAGGATGATCTATAAATGTAGACTTAAAAATAGATGGTTTGGATCGTTGAAAAAAAATTCATAGGGGACCCTAAATGGTGTCCCTCAAATAAAATTATTTTAGAGATTCCTTAATATAAGGGGACTGTAGGAAGGTTCAGTTGAGGGATTCCTCAAATAAGCTATTTGAGAGACATTCTTGTAGGGCCCACTATATATTGTATTCACTAATCCAAATCGTCTATTTTGTAGATATTCATTCAAAGATAACCTCAACAAAAAAATCACTTGAATCCGATATCATTTGACCACTCAATTGAAATATTGAAAATTTTGTACTTTTAAAGCATCTTGTTCATTGATTTTGTAGGATGCAATTGGATGTTGACACGGTTTCGATTCGAGGGACACCTTTTAGGTACTCTAAATCCTAAATAATTTTATTTGAGGGATACCCTTTAGGGTACCCTACGAAATTTTTTTCCAACAATCCAAACCATCTATTTTTTAAGTTTTCATTCATAGATCATTCCTGCAAATAACTAGACAAATCGGAAACCGTTTAGATATCTAATTGTGTTATAAATGAACAAGGTGCTTCAAGAAAGTACTAAAATTTCAATAATTCTATTGAGTGGTCAAATGATATCGGATTTAAATAATTTTTTGTAAAGTGGTTGTGACTGTTAGAGTTGGAGATAAGAAGCACTTTGTGAGTGAGTGCTTCCTACTTTATGAAACAATTATTTTAACTATAGAGCATTATCTTAAGTTAAAATCCTAAATATTTTGACAATTTATGTAAACTCCCCAATAGATGCTTTTACATTCTTAATAGGGAAAACAAAAAGGATGAACTTGCTTTTGTGAAATTTGATGAAAAGGAGGTAAGGCCTGGAAAAAGGGAGAATGAGAGTCCAAATCTGACCTTGGGTCTAGGACTAATTATCTTATTTAT
This sequence comes from Prunus dulcis, assembly GCF_902201215.1. NCBI lineage: Eukaryota > Viridiplantae > Streptophyta > Magnoliopsida > Rosales > Rosaceae > Prunus > Prunus dulcis. The sequence goes on from NC_047651.1 coordinate 15,521,359, forward strand.
TGCTCACATTGCTTGGTTATCTTCTTTAAATACTACTGATAACCAACATGGTCTTAATGATTTTTGCAAAGGTCTCCTTATTTGCCGGCAGATATGGGAAGCTCGCAACAACCTCATTTTTAAGGATATAGCACCCTATCCTGCGCGAGTTCTCTCCATTGCCAATCTCATTCACCTGGACTACTGGAAGGCGAATCACAAGCTCAAGAAACCCAAGCAGGTTGTTCCCTATATCAAATGGAAGCCTCCTCCCTTTGCTTGGATCAAGCTCAACTTCGATGGATTAGTCAAAAATGGTGTTGCTACCATTTGTTATTAGAAATGACAACACCCACGCCCTTCTCGCTGGAGCTAAAAATATTGGAGTCAATTCCATTACTGTGGTTGAATGCCTTGCTCTGAGGGATGGTCTAGCTCATGTAGTTCATCATGGCTGGCGTAATATCATAATTGAAGGTGACTCTAAAGTGGTCATTGATGTTGTGAACAAGAAATGCTCTACCCCTGGAGTATTCTGCAACTTCTACAAGATGTCTCACACTTGGCCTCTTTTTGTAATTTGATTAAATTAAAGCATGCTTTCAGAGAGGCTAACTCAGTTGCTGATGCTTTAGCTTCCTTGAGTCACTCTATGACCCCTTCCAAGCTTTGGGTCGATAGTCTCCCTCTTTCTGTTTTTAATTCCTTTTACCTTGACCTTTTCGGGCCTGCGTTCCCCTTTGGGTCTAGGTTTGTGTAATTTTCCTTTTTCCTCATAAAAAAAGAAAAAAGAAAAAAAGTAAAAGTAAAAGCACAAGAGCTTGTGTTTTAGTTTTGAGCTTATAGTGGATCCATGTTTGGATCGATCATGTTCGAAAGTCATTATTTTTTGGTCAATCTTATATTGAAGTCATATTTGTTATGTAATGAAACCCTTCATTTAGTTGGTGAGCTACCTGGTGCCTCAAGAGCAGGGGTTTGAAACCCGTTAGAAGCACTTTGTGGTTAAGGACGAGCCGAACTCCGAACGAAATTTAATCCCACCCTTCGAGTGTGGGAACACCTCGTGATATTTACCTTTATTAAAAAAATAAACAATAAAAAAACCTTCATTTTGGCATTAATAATTCTTATGCTAATTTTGACTACTTCGGTTCGGAATGACAAAATATTTGTGCTCTTGCAATTGTCCTCTTCGAATAACATTTTTATTTGATGGATCATAACTCTTGTGGCAGAGAACCCCACCCCAACAAAGAAATCTTAAAACTCTAGGCTCCTAGCTGAAGAAATAAATAAACCAGGCAGATGCAGATGAAGTTAGGGGCAATTATTGTACTTGAAAATCATATAACGCCTGTTCTCCTTCTACTTACCTGATTTACTCCCATGTGAATCCGATGGGCATGGGCATGGGCGTGCGCTCTCTCTCTCTCTCTCTCTCTCTCTCTCTCTCTCTCTCTCTCTCTCTCTCTCTCTCACACACACACATATAAAGCATGTTCTCCTTCAATTCATTCATTATTAAGTTTTCTTCCTAATTTGGAGAAGCAGAGACCCAAGCTTGGGTTTCTTCTTTTGTGAAAGAATCAAACGTGCATCGATTGAGAAAGTGCTAGAAAATTTAGAATGTTGTTAAATGAACCTTAAAATTAACTGAGTGCACTTTACCAAACTATTTATTGAATTACTAATTTACCCAAATATAAAATGACCAAAAAAGATATATTGAATTGTGAAACAAATATAATTTTAATAAGTACACCTTACTCATCATATCCAACCCTAATCAAACGTAGAGAAGTTTTCATTTTTGCTTGATGTCAACGGCAAAAAACGCAATGAGCATTGACGGTAGTGCAAAGAGGTGTCATTGAATGTTTGTTTGCTTGCCCCTTCCTTTGCCAACCAACAGCCCTCCATTGCTGCCCAACAACTCCTCCATTAGACATGAAGGTTAAAGGAACTATTAAGAGACGAAATCTGGAAGTGGAAGACCATCTAACTATTCATAACAATCATTGAAGATATTAGTTGGATCTAAAGTTCAAATATAAGAAGGCATTTGGGAATTAGTTTTCAAGTTTTCATTTGAATCAAGTTTGCAATAGCTATTAGACCCATATGGCGTGTTGTCGAACCAGTTTGAACAAATTCATTATTTGAAGACTAAATCAAAAAACCCCATTAAGATGATTATAAAAAAAAAAAGAAAAAAAAGAAGAAGGAATTTGCAGAAATAATAAAAACCCAAATTTGTTCAAATTGACACATTTTAATATGAAGAGCAAAAGCTTTATAATAAATTAAAATATGACATGGCAAATTAGATGTGATATAGTGTATTAGGGTGTACCAAAGGTATTTTTGGTCGTTAAATAGGGTGTACTTAGCTAATTTTACATTTTGTAAATGTTAGGGTGTACTCAGTTAATTTTAGAGTTCGTTTAGCCTCACTCAAAATTTATTAGAATTTTCTGAAATTAAATGAAAATTAAAATTGAAGAGATATGTACCTCTTCAAGTTTGAAATAATGCATCTTCTAAGTTAACAGATGCATCATTTGACTTTTCAAATAAAGTAACATATTTTGGGAAGACTCATCAACATATATAAGTAGGCAAGACCTACACGTGTTAGATAGACTAAGATATAACTTTTACATATACATATATATTCATTACATAAAGATCTTTGTAGAGTCTCATATATGAGTTCATATGAGAGAGTTCAACACCATCGTGGTTCGCTAGGGCCTTATGATTGGAATTGCTACTATTGTAAGGACGGGATCATTGAATTTAAGGAGACAAGCGTCGATCAACCATGAGCATTCTAATGGGGCGTAAATTGTCTTAAAGACAGAGTGTCTAGCACTTGTCTCGACCATTATTTCCAAATTTTTCTAATCCATATCATGTTAAGTTAGCATTGTGTGTGCTTGTAAGCATGCATGGTTTTTTTTAGCAAGAATTCGTTAAAATTATTTCTGAATTTTGTACGCATTGAATATAGCAATTAGACCCTGTTTTCAAATAGAAAGAAATATGATGTTGTTGACAAGAGTAAGAGTGATTCATCAATTATTAGAGCCTTTCCAGCGGCACAGCCCAGCCCGAGGCTAGGGGAGGAAAAAAAAAAAAAAGGTGTTCCAGCGCACAGCCCAGGCCCGAGGGCAAGGTGGGACCCAGCAACCTGGGCTGGCCCGAGGGCAAGGTTGGCCCGAACTCCAGCCCTCGTTTTGGTGCTACAGTGCCGAAGTGCTACAGTGATGCTACAGTACCACTAAAAGTCCACGTGTCGCACTCTGGGCTCTCCGATCAGATTTTTTTCTCCAATCCAACGGCAGCCAATTTTTGTGCAATAAAAAAATGAAAAAAATTGAATTTTTTTTTAAAAAAAAGAACCAAAAAAATACTCTTTTTTTTCTATAAATACCAAAATTTTATCTGATTGAGATATGAATTTTATAATAAATATTGATATGTACGAACCCAAAAATATTATCCGAAAATATTATATAAATTAATTTTTTTAATTAAAAAATTTGTGAAAAAAAAAAAGAATAGTAATTGCCCTTAGCCATGGCAATGGGTGGAAACACAAAATACTATTTGCAAGGGCAGCCACTATTCACGTGAATAGTGGTTGCCCTAGCTCCACCTTTACCATGGCTAAGGGCAAATGGGTGGAGTTGCTCTTATAGCATGCAATCGAGGAGAATTTGAACGATCACAACAGAGAATCTCTGAAACCTTAATGCAATGGCATTTCAGCCTTGTGAATGATGGAAATCCTGTCTCAAGAATATTCCTAGTTGGTATTTGGTTCCTGAGATTTGTTTAGTTGGCGAGGAATGTGAGAAAATTATATTCAAAAAATGGAAAATGAAATATAAAGAAAGTGACCCAATTCAATCGGGATTTAGATAATGGGGGATTTTGATTGGCAAGCTCAAGAATAGTGTTAGAGATAGTGTTGAATACTGAATTTCTCTAGTACTTTGACCCAATTCATCTAAGATTTGGGTCTTAGCGTTGGAGATCATCCAAAACACCTCAACAATGTTTCTGTTTCATATATTAATAAATACAATCCTTTCAACCATGCTGAAGTCACAAGAGATTAGTCATACAAATGCTTGAATGTATAGAACAAAACTTGTGCAAGTATAATAAAATTAATATTAGGAGGATTTTCCAAAGTAGATTAATTTCCTCATTCCAAAAAAACAAAACAAAAAACAAAAAACAAAAAAAAAACCAACAAATATCTATAATAGAGAAAAGAATAATTCCTCTCTAGCCAAAGATATTTGAAAGAAAATATTTGAATTTGACATCGAAGTTAAATTTGTTAAAAAAAAGTAGAAAACATTGATTGTATGAATTTGAAATAACTGGACATTATTTTATTTAATTTATTGGGCTATGGCAGAAACTGGACATAGTACATGTGGAATAAATTTCAAATTCCAAATGGCTCCTTGTAATGAGTCATTTGAAATTAATTTATTTTCTTCATTTCATTCTTATTCAAATTTAGCATGTATTGATTGTAGTAGTTTATATAAATGATTTAACCTTATAATATCATCTAAATCTCCTCATTTGAAATCACCAATTCTCATTTTGGGATTGTGGGATTTTAAGTAAAAGAAAATTTGAACAGTAAACAATGCATGTTTTAAGAAGTTTATGCTTTCTAATTAAGAAGTGCAAACTACATGATTAAAAATAAATAAATGCAAACGCAAGGCCACCAAGACTTCAACTCTAAATCAAAGATATGGCACCCTCATTATAGAATTTCGCATGGCTGGTCATGAAGCAAAGAAGAGCAAAGGTATCAGCCCAGTCCATACTGCTTGGGCCTTATTAAGCTTTTTCATTGGGCTTTTGCATATGTAACTCATTTGGATCTAACCCGTGACTTGCACGTGTCTTATTATGTCTGATTTGGGGCCCATCTCAATATATGCAGTTTTTGTTTTTGCCAAACATCTTTCATATACATAGTCGAATAATCGGAATAAGTTACAAAAGTTTTTAAGTGTATCTATGGGTATCTATTATAGGTATAATATTTATTATTCATAGTATCACGGTATAATGTGATTGATAATGATGTTGTAGATTGAGAAAAAAGTATATAATATTGGCAGGGAGCTGATTTTCCCACTCCCTTTTGTTTTTTAAATAATTTTTAATCAATTTAATTCTTTTTTGTTCTTTCTCTTTCCTATTCTACCCTTACCATATTCGCTGTTTCTCTTTCTTCTCCACTCTCCCTATTTCGATAGTGAGCCAAGAGCCCCATTTTGCATCATATTTGAATATGTGGACCTTGGCTGACATGCCTCCTCCATCCAGCACCACCCACCTCCGCCTCTAAAGTCACTGGCTCCTCCTCAAATCCTTCGATGATTTCAAACCATCGTCCCAACCCCCATAGTTCTCGGAATTACCACCCTTGCTGCCGCCTGCTCCATGGGCCGAAGGCGACTTCGATTTCCCGAACCCTGGGCTCTCCTTCACGACTGGTGGGTTGTTTTGTCGATTTCCCAAATCCGACGACAAAACAAGAAAATGTCGCACTTCCAATGCGACATTGTTTCACTCCACTTATTCTTCCACAAATACATCCATGAGACCGAAAACCTAATCAACCCAACGTGCAATCTCGCCTTATGATAATCCATGGGGTTGTGGGTTTTCTGGGTTCTAATCTCACCGGCGTCCACGAGATTGAATAATATGTTTTCTAGTTTATTATATAACCTTCATGAATACATTATTGGGAGAGAACAAAAGGGGTGAGAATTGGGAAATTCTCAACATTTAAGGTTGATGATTTTAACTTAATTGAATTTTCATTATCTGGGCTTGCTTAGGCTTTCAACTTCTTCTGCCTTGGCCATGTTATCACTTGTATAAGGATCATTGAATGATTGCTCTTGTTGTTCATGGTTATTAATTTGTTTCTTTGGGTAAGTCGAAGAGAGATATGGGGCAAGAGGGATTTCATGAGATTTTATAGGATAAGAGTAGAATAGGAAAGAGAAAGAGCAAAATTGATTAAAAAGTATTAAAAAGAAAAATTAAGTATAAGTGGAGAAAAGGGGAGTGGGAAAATCAGTTCCCTATTGGTGACAAATGTGTTTGCCAATGACGGATCCAGGATTTTTACCCTAAGCACTCATGATGCAAAAGTTTTGAAATTTTTTTTTATCGAAAATAACACTGTAATATTGACCTTAATTGCTAATAAAAAAAGTAGACAACCCAAATATTAACCTTTGATCAAGGTAAAAGAAGAAAAAAAAATATGAGAGAGAGAGAGAGAGAGAGAGAGAGAGAAGACATAAATTATCTAAACAAGTTTTCTTTTAGTAGAAAAGTTGATATAGATTCAAATTCCCATTAAGCAGTTGGGTTTAATTCTCGAATTTGGTTGACTTTGGAGAAATTATTAGGTAGTACCGTATTACCAAGTGGCATTTGCCATGTGGTAGTACGGACGAATAATAAAACGACACATGCACATCAATTAATGAGAAGGGAAGAATTAGGTTATATTAAGAGTGCTGCTAAATGAACCCTAAAATTAACTGAGTGCACCCTATTACCAAACATAGAGAAGTTTGCGTTTTTGCTTGATGCCGACGGCAAACAATGCAATGAGCATTGACGGTAGTGCAAAGAGGTGTCATTGAATGTTTGTTTGCTTGCCCCTTCCTTTGCCAACCAACAGCCCTCCATTGCTGCCCAACAACCATTAGACATGAAGGTTAAAGAAATTATTAAGAGACCAAATCTGAACGTGGAACACCATCTAACTATTCATAACAATCATTGAAGATATTAGTTGGATCTAAAGTTCAAATATAAGAAGGCATTTGGGAATTAGTTTTCAAGTTTTCATTTGAATCAAGTTTGTAGTAGCTATTAGACCCATATGGCGTGTTGTCGAACCAGTTTGAACAAATTCATTATTTGAAGACTAAATCAAAAAACCCCATTACGATGAGAAAAAATAAAAAAATAAAAAGAAGCAATTTGCAGAACAAATAAAAACCCAAATTTATTCAAATTGACACATTTTAATGTGAAGAACAAAAGCTTTAGAAGAAATTAAAATATGATGTGGCAAATTAGATGTGATATAGTGTATTAGGGTGTACCAATGGTATTTTTGGTAGTTAAATAGGGTGTACTTAGTTAATTTTACATTTTAATTTAAATATTAGGATGTAGTTAGATCAAAGAGATTAAATAGGGTGTACTCAGTTAATTTTAAGATTCGTTTAGCATCACTCTATATTAATGAACGTTAACCAAGAGAAATCTGAGAAGCCATGATCGTCTATTCTACGCGTAGGCATTGGTGTTTTTTTTAATATCCGTAGCCATGGGAGCATGATCAGAATAAGAAGCAATGTCCTCAAATTAACCACCACCACCCCCCACCCCCACCCCACCCCCCTCTCCGAAAATAATAAGAAAATTAATCCATGGTTTTCTTTATTGAAGTACACAAGAAAAGAATTGGGGCCCGATAATAATTTCAATTGAAATCTGTAGAGAGTGAAAAAAAGGAGTAGAATAAGAGGAAGATGCAGATCCAAGGCATCCCCAGCAATCGTACCAATCATCAAGTCAGCTTTTTCCTCATCTTAAAACATATCTCCAGATTTCCTCATCTAAGAAAAGGTAAACAGGGAGATTCGGCAATGTGTAATAGTATTTTATGTATAAAAATTTATAGATAACATAAAATTTTATTTGTCTATTTTTGTATCTGACTTATAGGTAGTATTTTAATTTATGTTTCTAATTTATAGGTAGTCTTGTAATTTATGTTCTTAGCTTATAGGTAACATGATTTATCAAGGAAAGAATTCAAAGTGGAAATAATGCATTAAATTTAGATTTTCAATGTGTTTTCCTTATTTACATCCAAAGGTAAAATTGACACAACAACAAAAAGTAACAAATATCAAAGAATCGACATCTAAAACCAAAAATGTGTGAACTAAGTCAAACAATAGCTAATCATTTTGGACCTAAATCTAAGAAGCCCTTCTTTTAATCTTTTGGAACCATGTGCAGGTATACAAGATGTGAACATTTCACTGGGAAGTTGAAATTGGAAAGTACTTGATCATTACTAGTGATATATGTGTAGTGACTGGTGAGAAGATGTTCTGGGCTTTGCTGTTATATTGATCAGACTACGTAGGTGAAGCCTATATAGCATCTTCAGCTAGCAATTGGCATGCCCAAGGCCTAAGCTCTATGAGTTTGAGCACTCAGTTTACGTGCCCATGGCCCTATGCCCTTGGGACAAAAGCCAATATTTATGTACAAGGTACAACAATATAGATGATATAGAGTGTCTTGGCCTAATATAGCAGACTTCAAATCAAAACTTGAAAGAAAATACTGAAAAGAAATTCAGAAACATTGGGGCGCTGGATAGATTGGGAAAGCATATGCATATGTAAAAAAGAGCTAGCTTCACGACATATGTTAAAAAAGAGGAAGAAGAAGCTGAATTTCATAAGTTTTTCTTGGGGTGAGCGCAGTCCAATTCGGTCTGGTTTCCAATTCACATTGAAATTGGAATCAGTAATATTCAACCGGTGCGACTCGGTCTGATTTTGGTGAAAAAAATGTATGAAACTAGTCTGTTTGATTTAAATTGGTTCTGATGCGGCTTTCGGTTTTTCCGATTTTGACCATGTATATATATATATATATTTTTTTATTTTTTTTTAATTTTTTTTTTTTTATAAATTCCAACTAAAATTTTATTTTTTGGGCTTAAAAATTCACAAATAATCCAATTTCACGCAAAGAGAGATGATTTGGCCTGGAAAAGAAAGGTGTTTTGAAGTTGGACTTGAGGAAATATTAGTTATGGGATTATAAATTTAGCATTGGACTTAAATAATTTTAAAAAAAATACGTAGCCAGTCCCGTATGGTTTTGTAAGATGTGAAACCGATACCGAAATTGGGTTGAACCGGTCCGATCCAGTTCGGTGCTAGTTTGTTCAACAAGGTTTTTTCCCCTTTTTTTCATCTGGTGCTGCTCGGTAGTTTGGTTTTCCAGTCTCGATGCCCACCCTTAAGTTTTTCTGGTGGAGTTGAGTTACAAAGACAAATCTTTCAAGTGTACTTGTATTATTTTTTCTTTTTTTCAAGTAAAAGGGATTCCAATCGGGGACGAATTCAGGATTTTAAAATGGACTGGGCTGGAATTACCTTACAAAGAAATTCGATGGTACAAGTGAATTTTATTGATAACAAAAAATGATACACCTAGTTAGGGAGGACATAAGATAGAAGCTAGCAAAAAAAGAAAATAATAAATAAACATGCAATGCAAATACCAAAAAAAAAAATTAAATAAATAAGTTTCAGAGTCTTTAAATTAAAATCATTAATTATTGATATTATCAACTTTTTTTTTATTTTATGCCAATGTGTTCCCACCACATAGGTGGTGGATTCCCTCTTCTCCCATGACACCCAAGATCGAACCTCAATGAGGTTTCTTTCCTCCAATATAATTATAAAAAATAAAAATAAAAACTAATTTTTTTTATCGAGTGTAAATATTACATCATATTTTTAAAAATTAAAGAAAAAATCCATATGGACTATAGCCCATATAGCCCCCAACATAAATTAGTCCCTAATTCCACTCTGATCTTGGGTGAAAGTATTGGTTAGTGTATCACTAGACCAAGAATTAACTAATGATATTCACATACTTAATAAGTTACTTATCTTGTTGGATGAAAATTGATCAACACTTCATATATTTACCCCAAAAAAACACAACCCTTAAAAATATGCACAAGCTTTTATTTATTAACTATGGGATTTTGGTTAGATAGTTTAGCATGTTAATTAAGTTAAAATGCTACCATAGGTCTTTGAACACGATTGATTCTTGAGATATATATAGATATATCTTCATAATTAAAACCCGTCCATTTTCATATGGGTTCTTCACCATTAGCATGTTCTAGATTCCAAAATGTTCCCCTTCAATAAACAATGACTATCTAGTAAATAACCATGCAACCCAAAGTTTTTAGAATCTAATATTAATTAAGAAAACTTAGGATAGTAATAAGATTATAGGATTCCCTTGTACTACTTAATGTTGAGAAATAAGAGAAACCCTAATCCTTAGTAGGGGGAGACACCCACATTTGCAGGAGTGCTGAAAAAGCCATCTTTCATGAGCATGTCCTCTCCTTCCTGCACAAATCCAATCACAAAAATTCATAAATAAGCCAATCAAAGAGATAACTAGCTAGCTAGTGTTTCCATCTAAGAAACTCGGATCGATTTAGTACCTGCTGGCGCATGTTTGTTTTCTTCACGGGCTGATCAGGCATAAGGCCGAAGTGGATGTGAGGGAAGTGGGCCCACTGAGAGAAAACAAAGCAAATGCAACAATAGCTCCTCATAAAATTAACAAGTAATTTAAATATATAAAAAATCCAAAACCTATAAAAGTCAAACAATAGCTCCTCATAAAATAATCATATAAATATATATGCATATGAATCCAATTTTTTTAAACAGAACCCTAACTAGCTATCTAGCTGGTTATCTGTATGTATGTATGTATGTGCTGGTACGGAAATGAAACCCTAGCTAGCTAAAGTAGAAGAAAGCTTAATTATAAAAGGGATTACATTCTTTGCAGCAGCACTAAAGGCCTCCCTGTGGCTTATATCAGGATTTCCAGCTTTAATACGTTGAATCTCATCCCTGCAGGTTAATTATGTTTATAATCTCATGGTCATGCATATTTGTAGAGAATTAAGAAAGTATAAAGGTAAATTTAATCATGTTAATTAGTTTAATTTGTCACTTACTTGATAAATCGGTTGTAGGCAGATGGCACTCTCTGTCTCTTCTCCGGAGCTGGCCATCGGACATAGACATTTCATAGACAGACAAAAACAGACAGATATACATTATAATCAATTCGCTGGCTTTTTTTTTTTCTTGTCAAAAATATTAATGTGTCTGTGTGGCAATGTTCTTAATTAGTATATCTTTTCTTGATCAGAACCATGATTTGAATACTACTGTTGAAGAATAGCGGAAAGAAGAGAAATGTATGGTTGTAGATCTAAAGTGGGCTTCAATTCTTGCCATTAGACTGAGAACTAAATCTGGAAGAACATGAAAGAAGAAAGCTGCACATGAATAAATGTGTGCTAAAGATTATTGTCTCTCTCTCTCTCTCTCGATCTTATAAACACCAAGCTATAGCTAGAAACCTTGGGAACTGTTCAAGAGTAAGCTCAAATATTCAAAAGTTAGCATGGCTTCTCTTTTCAAACTTTTTTCTGGATTGGCAAAGAGACTGCTGTTTACCAAAAAGGCTAAATAAAGTGATCGGATTCAGAAAGAAAAAAAAAAGAATCCACTACGCCAAAAGAGATATAAACTAAAGCAAACATGAAAAAAGTAGTGTAAACCAAGAAAGCCATTTCCTCAGCTGGGTTGTGGTGTGCTTATAGTACAAAAGAAAAAGACTCACGTCTATTGACAGCAGCAGGAGGCTTAGGTATCTCCTGATGATCAAGGCCTCCTCCCCGAATCGCCATGATTGATTCATTTGTGTAATTAGGCTGTTGATTTATCAATGTGTTTGATGACGGGGCATTTCTCATGTCCTCCTGCTATGTATAATTACACACGATCCCATCAGATCATCAATAGATAATAAATGCGCAAGGTTATTCGCACTCTCAGTTCATCATTTATGTACTTATTTAGTTAGTACATTGATTTTGAAGTGCAGAATGACGATACTTGAGAGTTTGAATAGCAGATTCCAAACAAATTCATACAAACTAAATGTGAGCATGAATGATACACTATTTGTGCATACATTTAATCACCCAGAAAAGAAAACCTACTAGGAGATTGTGAGGAGTATTGAAGAAAGGATGTGGAAGGTGTTGGTTATTTTGGGGAGGAAGAAGAAGGGCACGCATGTTGACTGAGAGAAGGTTGCTGCAGTGGCCACATCGAACAGTCACAGTCTTGAACAAACTGCTGCAAGGAACACTCACCTAATAATAGCAACACTAATATATGTTAACCAAGCAACTTATACATATATATCTGCACATAAATTAATAATAATTAAAACCAAAAAATTACTAATAGATTTTAATGCAAGGCAAGAGTAGTGAGATAAGTACAGCGAGGACAGTGTCACAGAAGTTGCAATGGACATAACAGAGCTGATCGGAGGGAGATAGGAGGTGTTGTTGTTGTTGCTGGTCCGGTGAATTAAAGGCAGTGGATGAGGCTGCAGCTGAAGACATTCTTTCTTTCTAATTTCTAGTGATGATGATACTGATTTGGTGATTTGATTGATGGGATTTTGACTGATCGATCTATCAGTCGGATTTTGATGAAGGGTAGTGGACAGATTTTGGATCTGATCTCTCTGCTTGAGTATTGTTGTTGTTGATGATGAGTTACTATTAAGAAACAAGGAGAGAGAGAGAGAGAGAGAGGGAGAGAGAGAGAGAGAGAGTGTGTGTGTGTGTGTGTGTGTGTGTGTGTGAAAGAGAGAGAAAAGAAAAAGAGAGATTGCACTAATTATATAGTTGGGCTGGGGATCGGATATGATGGAACATGTTCAGACCCAGAAAGTGTTTCTTTTTTATTTTAATTTCTTGCTCTCTTCAATTCAATGAATTATAGGGGAATTCTTGTTAAAATTTTCCCTATTATTTATATATATATATATATATATATATATATATATTGGCTAGATAGATACAGAGATAGATACAGACATAGATATAGCAACTAGCTGATCATGTACATGTATTTGGTTCGTACAAGTTGGTGATGTATCATAAGCAAGTAGGCCGCTGTACCAAGTTCTTTTTCTTTTTCATAATCAAATTTTAAAATAAAAAAGAAATAAATAAGAGAAGAGAAATGTATGGTTATAATTCCCAAAGGATGTGTATGAGAGAGGATGTGTATGAGAGAGAGAGAGAGAGAGAGAGAGAGAGAGAGAGAGGTGTGTGCAGAAGCGGCAGAGGTGGGGGAGAGGAAGAGGGAAAGGGACGTGTGCATGGGAGTGATTAGCTTTGGCTCATTCACCTGTTGTTTTCACACTTCAATATTTAGTCGTAAATATTTAAGAGAGAGAGAGAGAGAGAGAGAGATGAATTTAGAGCCTTTTGTTTTCTCTCATATTCCTCGGTTCTCTACAATTCCATACCGGATTTCCATTCTATCTATCAAATCAAATCTCATATATTTTGCTGATAAAAGTGTACATGTTGTGTTAAGTCTTTAGTGAGCCAGGCACCTATTTTCATTGGCTTTGTTTCTGGGTTTCCCGTTGAAGGTCCAATCTCAATTTGCCACATCAGACTTCTTTGGGATTGCTGTCTTGTCTTTGATAATGATGGAATTTTATTCGGTTCACTGGGTAGAATTCTATTCTATATAAGAATTTCTTACTAAGAAACCGCGTCCCTTTTCTTCAATCTATATAAATATATCCCGTGTATATAATTATGTCAATTTTAAGACTTACAAATTAAACTTGTGTGTGTAGTATCTCTTTTTAATTACCAAATTAATGCTGTACATAATTAAAGTTCAAAAACTTTAATTCAAGTGGCATATAAGAACGTGTGTGAGGAAATTATTGAGAAAGTTGTAAGTAATTATTTATTTATTTTTTTAATCAAAGAAATAAAAAAGTCATCATTCGTTTAATTAGTTTTCAAAAGAATATGATTGGCCGCGTATTGCAAAGACTCCCGACCGATCATATGTTCAATTAGGAGTGACCGATAGATTAAAATTTTAGAAATTATAATGAGTTGCTCAAATTTCTTTTTCCATAAGAGGAATCAAATCTATTATCTCACCCATCTATGTCATTTGAGTTAAAGCTCATGAGCTTTCTTAAACAATGAAAGAAAGCCATGGGTTTTGTCTCAAGTGGTGAAGTCAAGTAATTTAAGTTGAGTCCAAAACTATGTAATCCTTTCAAAATCAATCTTAAATGCTGAACACAAAAATTGAAAATCCACATTTTGTTGGCCATAATAAAAAAAGATGTCATATATTTATAAGTGGTAGCGGATCATAGAGGTGCAAGGAGATGTAATTGTATTTTCTTTGGCTGAAAAATTCTTGAGAGATGCCGAAATACACCCCTCTATTGGTGCTGGTGCCCACCATATGTTCAACTAAATGCCTTAGAGAGACTTTGATGTTCTAAGGGTATTTGGTTGTCTAAATTGTGTTTTTTTTAGCTTTTAACATTATAAATAGTGCCCCTTCCCTGAAAATTCTGAGCTCCGCCACTAGTTATAAGAAGCACTCATATCCACAAATATAATTAATAGCTTGTTAGTTTCATTAAAGTTAATTAACCCTCTTATGGAAATCTAGAATAGTCCCTTTTTGGTGAACATATGGAAATGACTATAAAAAAACAGAAAGAAAATTTAACAGATCTTCTCTTCTAATCTCAAACACACACACTAGCTTGCTCTATTAGGGTGACTTAATTCTTCCTCAAGCAAAACTGGAACAAATTAATTGAAGATGACTTGGTAGTTGGGTTACCAGATGACCTGGTAGTAACGGGAACTAAGACAAACACATATCCATAGGATAGATAGGAACACATATCCACCTCTGTGACTTTGTCTCCCATCCTTGGACGGAAATTCACCACCAAATTATTATCGCAATAATAACACAATCACACAAAAGGCATTAAAGCTTTTACATTTCCGATTTGACCACTCAGTCCCATCTGTTTCTCTCTCATACATATGTGCACAGGGATACGTAGTTGTCAGTGACAATGTCACAGAACACAGAGAGCTCCCCTTTTCATTTTATTGACCTTTTTATTTTAAACCACTTCATTTCACCTTTTCTGTAGGACCTTTTTTACATCAAAAGAACTGAAAAATAAAATAAAAAATGGTTTTTGGGGGGGCATTGTTTGACAATTTAGTTAGGCCTTTTCCTACATTGTAGCCCCTAAGCAGAGGGTTCACATTTTCAGAAAAAGTAAAAAATAAATAAATAAAAACTTAACGTTCCTGAAAAAGATGGCTGTCATTTCTCTTACATGTTTGAAATCCATCACTATCCACCTTCATTTCGAAATTTGCACTTAAAAGGGTAAAATCTCCGGGCATATAGTTAACTTACAAATCACCTCTAGGCCTTTTACCACCAACCAACCTCCCATGCATCTCTGTCTGTCCTCAAGGTTATGTACATAGTACTAGGGATTAATTAAGACTCTGTTTGGTAACCACGCGCAATCAAGAAAATGGCTTTTGGCCACCACAAATAGCATCAATGTGGTTTGCTCATTTCAAGAATCAAGACTGGCTACCTCTTCAAAAGTGTTCAGGATTGCTTTAGATGCCAGTGGTTCCACTTCCACCAAATTCCTTGGCAGCTATACATGTAATTAACTAGGTTTCTAGAGTAGGAGACATTAGCTTACAAACCTATACAATTTGAATGTACAAGACATGTTTTATTTCTTCAGAACTATTTTTGCCCATAAATTTACATACATCTTCTAAACATAAACATCAACATCTATAAGAGAGCTTCAATTGATATGTAATTGTGAGTCGTGATAGTCATTGGTTTAAAATGCGAATTCAAGTTAAAAGTTAAATAATATCGAGCGGAGTGTGTAGAGGATCCAAATCTTTTTGTTTCATGCATTTTAAGATGACCTTGATCAACAAAAATTATAGAAATTAAGTCACTAGCTGTTGTAATTTGATCCCTCATTGTTAATGGAATATGTAACTGAAGGTAATAATATTTGAATTTAATGCAATATGTTTTTGGTTTTAAATTTTGGGTATGTAGTATATATCAATCGTGATATATTTAAGTAACAGTGATGTGAGTGATATATCTAAGTAATGGTGATGTGAGTTGTGTATATTATTTAGGAGTTTTGTTTCCTCTAAAAATAGTATACGATTACCGGTTACTGGCAAATGATTTGTCTCTCCCTTACACAATGTTTTTTGGGATATCTCAAGAGATAATTGAAAATGACAAACAGAAGAGGGGACTGTACTACTTGACATTTCCTACAACTGATGTGCAAGCGAGTTAATTGTCAAGTTTAGAGTGAGAATCTGAAGCAATATATTTGGTCATGGGACCGCCACCTATGACAACCAAATTTGTTTCCTTCTTCGTTTACTCATTGTGATGCATTAGACTATCACCAGCTTATGCTACTATACCCAAAATCTTAGAAAGCCACCAGCTCTTGCAATTTGAGTTCCCAATGTTAATAATATTGAGGCTCAGTAACTAAATAAAAGGTTCTTGTAACATCCAGTGCTGAGTGCTGAGGCTGAATATAGAGGCATTGTGGCCATGATCATATTAAACACGTGAAGATTGACCGACATTTCATCGAGAATAAACTAAAGGCTGAAATAGTTGATTTTCCATTTGTGAAGACGACTGAAGATCAATTGGTTGATATTCTTATCATAGAGTGTTTACAATTCATTTGCCAAGTTCAGACATTTATATTTTTGTACACAAATTTAATTTCATATAGTAAAGCATGAAGATATTGTTGTAATTTTAAGAGTTAACTCGTGATTTGGCCCCTATACTTGTACTTATATTTCGATTCACCCCCTATTCTCTTTATAAATATTTATAAAAAAAAAAAGGATATGAACTTTTTTTTTTGTGTGGCCAATTTCCCCTCTACCGTCTAAATCCTCAACATTTCATCCAATTTGCCATTAAATATGAGGGCATATTGGTCATTTCATACATTAAAAATAATAAATATAGAAATTAAAATTAAAAAAGTTAAAAATTGAAATAATAATGATAAATTCACCCTCTGTTTGACAGCAACCAACATCACCACCCTCTCCTCGATCTCTTTCCCCCTCCTTCTCTTCAACATCCACCAACATCACCATCCTCCACCCTTTGTCTCTTCTCCCCCCATGTGCCCACCCCCTCCTCCTTCTCACTCCCACTTTCTCTCTTTTAGCGTCTCTCTCTCTCCCCCTGCCAAGGTTGCAGATAGGAAAACAAAATTTAATAATAAATATCTTGAGATTTTTTGGGTGGTTGTTTGGGTTTCCTGGGGAGTAAGGTGAGGTTAATAATAAAAATCTTAAAATTTTTTGGGAGGCTATTTAGGGTTTTGATCTTGAATAATTTTTTTTGGGTGGCTATTTGGGTTTTCTGGGAGGTGAGGTTGTGGATAGGGATGGCAAAAATCCCCGCAGGGGCGGGTCCCAGTCGGGTCCTCGACCCTAATGGGGGGAGATTTCGGGGCCAAATGGTTATCGGGTATGGGGATCCCCGAACTTAAAAAATCCCCGACGGGTATGGGGAGAGGATGGTATTGGCGTCCCCATCCCCGAATCCGACCCGAAAATACATATGTTTATATTTAAATAAATATATATATATAATTATAATATTTGTGTTTAACCCTAAGTTAACCTCTCTCTCCTAATTCTTCTTAATCTTTTCTAGAATTTCATATTGATGTGATTTTTAATAGTTGAGTTGAACTTTATAGTTAATTTGGATGTGTTGAATGATAATTTAATATGAAACTTAATGTTAAAATATGTGATAAATATTTTTTGTGCAAAAAAAATAGGGGATTCGGGGCGGGTATGGGGGATAGTCCCCTGACGGGAACGGGGATGGGGATTCCCCGAAACCTATTAAACGATGATTGGTTCGGGGATGGGGGCGGGGATGGAGAGCGGGGACGGGGATGATATTGTCATACCTGGCCCGTACCCGGCACGTACCGGGCCCGTTGCCATCCCTAGTTGTGGATGTCGAAGAAAGAGGGGACAGAATGAGGAGGGGGCAGGTGAAGGGTGGGCGATTTTGATGTCTGTGAAGAGAGAGGGAGACGCACTTTAGAGAGAACAAAAGGAAGAAAAGAAAATATCAAAACCATAAAGCCTAAGGGAATGGGGCGACGAGAGAGAGAGAAGGAGGTCGGGGGAGGTGCGTCGGGGGTGGGGCTGTTTGGCCTTGGGAGAAGCATCGGGCAGAGGATGAGGGGGAAGAAAAAAAACGAAGGAGATGAGGTTTTTATTTTGTGTTATCTTTTTCTTAATTTTTTTTTAATGATTTAACAGAAAATTGGATGAAATGTTGAGGATGTAGATAGCAGAGGGGAAATTGGTGAAAACAAAAAGTTCATATCCTTAATTTTCTATAATTAAAAAAAAAATAGAGGATAAATCGAAAGTTATATAAAAATTCAGGAGGCAAATCACTAGTTAACACTAATTTTAAGTATTGTGGTAAGAATTCGAACCTCTTGCATATATAAGAAATAATCAATCTCATCTCATGGTACTTTTCCATAATTATATCAAGCAAAACTCATACACCACCTCCACATTTTCAAATAGTCACAATCTTGGGGTCATTCCATTTATTTATTTATTTATTTTCTTTTTTTGCGGTCAGAAAAACAAGCCCAACAGCACAAGTACATGCACACTGTCGCACAATGCAAGTAAGTGGCTCCTTTCAATTAAAATCCAGAATAATTCAATTCTCTTTCAGCTTTGTGTGTGGTGAGATGGTGTAGAAATCCAATAAAGATGATATTTATGTACAGCTGTAGTTATATTTTGGCATGTCAATTAGCAGAGACTCTGAGGCAAGGCAGAGAGAGCAGTTTGTGGCAGCTATAGGTGTGCACAGCACAGTTATATAAACTCCGTACTTGACTTTGATCTGTGGAGGAGGAGGAGGAGTTAAATAATAAGCCATAAATCCCACTTTTTCAATACTCCCTCTCTCTCTCTCTCTCCTACTGCTTGCTGTGACCTCTAGGCTTGTTGCAAAAGACACGAAAATAAGATCCTTTTCTTGTTGGCTTGTGCACAGTTCTCGGCCGCGTGTACTGTCTCTACCCACCTAAAATGGTATCGAGCTCTAGCCTCTTCTTTGGTTCATTTCCAGGTTCCACAGAGCTAAGCTATAGCCTTTAGCCCCCCAGTGCGTTTAGCTAGCACGCATCAAAACAACAATATATGGACAAATAATATAACTTAATTAATATCTTTTACCAGTTTTGGCTCTTTCTTTATTAATTCTTCTTTCTACCCTATAGCCATCTTTCCGGAGACATCAATGAGCCTGAACCAGTTTTTTTGGTACCGTTTGATAATCAATTTAATTTTAGGTTTTAGTTTTCATTTTTTATGGTAGAGTATAGAGAAATATGAGAGTGAGAATGGGAGTGAGGATGAGATTGAGTGAGAGAATGAGAAGATGAGAGGAGAGGATGTGAGGGAAGAGTAACAAAAGTGAAAACAATTTCAAATAGATTCAGTTTTTAGTTTTTATTTTCCCTTTTGTTAGTCCTTTCTCTCTCCTCCCCTCTCATCTTCCCTCTCAATCTCATCTTCACTCTCATTCTCACTTCCATTCTCCCTCTTTTTCCTCTATACTCTAACACAAAAAATGAAAACTAAAAACTCAAATTGAAAGGGTTAGCCCTTAGTTAATTTGTTTTTAGGGTTACCAGGATTCTTCTGTTGGTTTAATTGTCCAAGTTTTAGGTTTAATTTAATTACATCTCTGACTGCATTCTCAATTTAATAATAATTATAAAATCTCAATAATCTCGAAAGCAATGGGAAACTATTTTTTTTTCTTCTATAATTTTGTACAATCGCTCTCTATTGTTCTTTGAGAAGAAAAACAAAGAAAGTACAAAAAGCCGAGTTCTAGTTAATTTCTGGAAAAACAATTGCAGTCCATCATTTTCCAGTGCAGTTTGTAAGGCAATGAGATGAAATCTTAGAAGTGGTTTTACGAGTGCAAGATACAGTATGTACGTTGCAAAATTGTAAGTAAATGACCTGCGTCCGTGGAGATACAGTATGTACGTTGACAGAGTTTGGCCTGTTGGAAGTGTTGGCCTAAATGACCCACGTCCCTTCAATTTGCCCTAAATTCGATTTGTTGGTTGGTCATAATACCTTTACCACCAGACTCCCAACATTCTTGTAGATGAACACATGGGCTGCCATTGTTCCTCATCTTGGTGACTAAAATTCCAACTCGACCAAATTACCTGCCCAGCATCCAAACAGGTTTTTGCAACTGTGGGGTTTGGAGGATTAATTTTGTTTTCGTGATTTCTCCCTTCACAAAAGCCAATCAATTCCCACAAAAATTAATACCACGCCTTATCACAATCAGTGTTTCAAAATTATACTATTGACCAACTTTCTCAACAAAAACATGTGCCAGAGCCATTTCAACATTTCGAATATATTCCTGCATGTTTTGCATGTTGTAAAGTTCTTCATGAAAAGAAGATTTGACAGTGGATCAGTTTTGATTTGGATTGTTTCCCACCACTTTGGACCATTCATAAAAGTAAGTACAGTGCCTCATCACTCATTTGCACCACCAAGTCTCATGTTAGGACAGAAATTAGGCAGGAGAAGAAACAAAACGCCAGTGCACTTGCAGCTATGGATTTGATTTACTCAAGATTTTGAGACCCGAAAGACAATTCATTGGAATGGCGCCACAAGAAAAGTACCATAAAAACTTTTCAAACATATAACTATTTGTCCCAAGAAATTACATAATCAAAATTCCCTAGAGAGGCATCATAATTTATAACTTTCTTGTATCAATTCAACAACTCATTTGTATATTTATTTTGAAAGCCAATAGATAATAAGAAACAAGGTACAAGCTGCAATGACTGCAGCGAGAATAAGGGTGTCTCTTGATCGCCGCCTTCTAATTGAACCTGCAAAAAAAGTGAATAGAAGATGAATAATAGGTCACATCAGAAAATGAAAATGCACAGCATAGATTGTTTCCTACCAAGTAGGCCACGGATAATAGGGAACTTGTCACTTAGATTTTTCACTTTCCCTTGAACATCTCCAAACAAAGCCCTTTGAGAGCCCAACACTGCCCTTGTTGTTTGAGCCTGACTAATCACCTCATCTATCTGCAAGGACGTGAACATATGGATCACAGAAGATTCTACTATTAAGGGTTTGAAAAAAGAAACTAACACTAGATTTCCCACGACTGACTTCTAGTTAAAGGAAAAATATGAGTTCATTATTCGCCTCATTGAAATATTAAAACCAAAGTTCAACAAATCAAAACATAGAAATAGAGAGTGCTTCAAGTATTCTGTGCTGTGCGTGGCTCTGAGGCAAGGAAAGCATCATGCCGAACCCGGGCGAGCTTAAAGAATCACTTTTATAGTATGTGGTACAATCCTCCACCATGTATAAACTGCCATAAAAGTGATGATAATACTAAAAATAAACTTCCACCTTCTTAAGAGTTATTAAGGACCTACAACAGTTGATGACTAGCTAGCAAATTATAATATCCTAAACCAAAACTGGATGGACGGGAAAGTTCATCTTTTTATATCATTACAATTTAAATATAAAAGATGGCTACTGAACCATGTGGTCTTTTCTTTCTTTTTATCTTTTTCGGGCCTGAACCATGCAGTCTTCACTGACGTTTGGGAGGGCTTATGAACCAAACGTCAGTGAGCTACCCCCAAATGTGCAGCCCATAGATTGTTTAAGCCTCAATTGAACCCAAATTCAAAAAATTCAAAAATTAACTAAATTGTCAATGAAAAATGCAAAATGGAACTTCCTTGATTCATAATCTGACATTTGATGATAACCAAATAGCACTTAGACTTACATGAGATACGCTTCCATGGATTGCAGCTCTCTCCCGTAGTATCTGCATTCTTGGTGACATACTCCCAGATGCCTGCATGAAGACAGGTAAAACAAACATTATTTTAGAAAGAACACACAGAAGACTAAAGAAGAATGAGAAAAAAAACAATGATAAATCAGAGTTTGAACCATGCTCACCTTGTACTCACTGATATCATCTCTGACTGAAGTCAGAAGCTCTGCATGTTCCCTCAATGAATTTATGTTCCCCTTGATTCTTCTGAACTCCTAAAGAGACATGCATCATTGCACAATGCAAAAAATTCAAAAATCATTTATCACTCAAAGGGTAAAACACTCATGACAGCAGTAACAGATTAAAGTGTAAGTAGAAAGCACCAGACTAGGCAAATCTTATAAAAAATGCACCAGCTGATTCTAAGAAAATAAATACCATATTACAACCTGACCTGCATATGTGCATGTGTGTGCTCTGGTGCGAAAAAAAGCACACAGAAAACAAAATACATAAGATAATTGGTATTCTGTAATAATTAAAAACTGTTGCACGTATGTTTCAAAAAAATTATGTAATAGTAATCCTTCTACAGATCCAAATCTGTTTTGAGTCGCATCTCAGTGATGCAACCAATATAAAGAGGGGGGTAGAACGCTTGAGCAACACATCTAATATTGTTCTTTTTTTGGTAAAGATCTAATATTGTTTTCTGTGCATTCTACATTTCTTACTTCTAGACCACAAGGTTATTGTTATTGTCACACCATAGCAGGAAAAAGACTTACATACGCCACATGTCATAGAAAAAGGAATCCAAATGAGTGATGAGAATATCAACTCAAATGTCTTCCCAAAGCCAGGGTATTAAATCCCCATCCACACTGCCAACTTGTCAAACCTAGTTTAGTTATGGCTAAACGTAAGATTCAACCAAACCAAGCCCTCAAGAACATCCTCTGAGCTAGACTTCCATGCAAATGGCAGTCATCATCACTTCACTCACCAGAGATCAGATGATGTGTACAATTCTCTCAGTTGCAAATGGGGCTAGCTCAACTCACAGAGCGCTCATCCAGTCCAAAAGTAAGATTTTCTTTAAATGTCTATAGACTGGGGTCTGGACCTGGTGAAGCTTAGGACTAGGTTTCACAGCTTGATAATATTTAGGATGAGCCTAAGATAACTTTGGGATTAAGAAGGGATGCTCCAAGGAGACACCTTGTCCATTCAAAATGATATTGGTACAGGAGTTACACAATCCAGGTCAAGCCAGATTAAGGATATAAACTTCAAAACCATCTCTGCTTCAAGTAGCATATCAAATCACCAGTTCACAGGCTGTGCTATTTTTCTTTTAATAATCAAATACCAACCTCAGGTAGGTTGGGGACCATGGATGACATGCAAAATCATTTAGAATATGGTGATACTTAACACCAGTCTTTTCATTTTTCTAATCTTCTGTGTTTAAGGACTTGAGTGATTTTGGTCATGTATACTTCTTCCCTAGTTTATCAAATTCATGTAGTTATATATAATAGTTATAAACGATCTTGTATATCCTATCCAAAGTAAAGCAAAGATTACTAATCTCCATCAATAATTGGGCACCAAATAGCATGAACTGTGCAAAGCTAGCTATAAGATGCAGCAGGGGCGGAAAAGAACGATGAAATTATAGAAATATGAAACTTATAAGTAAAAGGTAAAGGAAAGGAAACCTGGGTAAACTCATGAAGTATGTCTCTGTGCCTTGCTAGCTTCTGAGTCACAGACGTAGCTGGTGTAGCAGAAGCAGCACATCGACTCATTGAATCATTTATGTCCAAGAGCTTCTCGAGCAAAGATTGGATTTCCATTTCCATGGACTTCCATGACCTACTGGACCCGACAGAAGGTGACCCAGTTTCCACGTAACCTAATTCCAAAATTTATATCATCATAAAGGTAGACATCCTGACAAATCTATCAAGCATATTAATATTAAATTAGTCCATCAATAATAGTATAGTTTCAACTACAAAAACACATAAAAGTTCCATATTATTTAGCAGAAGATAAAAGTTATAACAGTGGAAGGAAACTTTATTGGGTGCATGTCCTCATTTTTGCGCTTGTCTGCATCTTGCAGAACTTACTTTCACATCATGCAACTAGAAGGAAATCCAAATATTTCCTTTAGTATTAGTTTATTTAATTTTTCAAAGCCAGAAGGTTAAACAGAGAAAACCTTTGAGAAGGGTCCTTTGATAACAAAACTGAAACTGTAAGCTCAAAAGAAGATGGCCTTTGATATATAAATTAATGAAGGCCATAGACGCAAACAGTAACCTACCTTAAAGCTTAACCATCCTTAATATTAACCAAATAATACAATCCCTCCCGTATAAAAAGTATATCTATTTGGTCTTCAAAAATCCCATTTGTCATACGATTCATTTGTCGTTAACAAAATACCAAAGAAACAGCATTGGAAACAATAATGCAATGCAATTTAATTCATAAGAGGAAACAAAAATGAAGCAATTATATATGTAACTTCAAGTAAGATCAGAAAATCTTCTGAAGAAGAACACATGTCAACAGAATTGAAACTCGGACACCCTCAAATGATTACCACAAAACTTACCCTCTAAAATAGTTAAATCTATAACAGAAGATCTCAGTTTGCTCAAAAGGGAAACTGAAGAAATCTCTCACTCAAAAAAGTCAAGAACCTCTGCATTCTCTATACTGAACCTCACAATTGAGAAACTGGTTACACAAGTTTTATCTCTTCAGCACAACAGAAAATGAAAATCATACATTATCTCCCTTTCCTCCAAATTTTAGCAACTGGGCAACCCCCATTTTCTCCTCATGGCACAACAAACAGAGCTTCCTATCAACTCTACCTCTTTCCCAGTCCTACACTATCACAACCCACCAATCCCAATCCTGCACCTTCCATAACCAAAATGCAATGCCCTAATCACAGAATTAACGAAACCCACAAAACATAATTAAGCATTTAAGAACTTTCATTGAAGAAAAGTTAAAAGAAAACGAACCTCCTTGTGTGAACCTAGCACCGAGCTTAGCATAAGAAGAGAGCTTCACATCAAGATCTCCCTCGATCTTCCTGGCCTCTCTCCTCAGCTCCTCCCAACCCGATTCCTGCAACTCTAGATTCGAATCTGTTGTCATTGGATCTCCCAATTCCTGATCCGGATTCAACAACAACCCTTTTTACTAATTTATCTTCTGTGACTGTTGATCCAATTGTTAGTACAGGTTCCGTTATTTACAGTTAAAAACCATTTTCAGGTTTTCAGTTCTTCACACTTAGCTTTGCATTCTCTTATTTCTTCCCGGGAGATAGATGTCGTACGTTCAGTGCTTTGCTCGAAATCGGTTGAATCTGGGTCGTCTATGTCGTAGAGTTCTATGCACTGTCCCACATTGAATTTATGACGTGGGGTCCATGTCGAATAGACTGGGGAAACGTGGCAGTTGGTAAACGGGATGTGTTGTGGGACCAACGTTTATGGGCTTCAAGTTGGGCTGCTTAACAGACCATAGGCTGATGATGCGTAGTTTCTCTTAGAGCAAGTTCACCCATAGCCCTTAGCCCTGGGAGGACAGGGCTCGATCCCAAACAACAGCTTCTAACGGGCCAAGCTTGCCCTGGCAAGCCGTGGGTCCCACGAGATTGGGCCAACCTCAGGCCAAACCAGCCTGACCTCTAACCTGGGTTTGCTGATGTCAAGGATGACGTGAGCAACAAAAAAAGTTTTAAAAAATACTAAAAATTTCAAATTTTTTTAAAAATAAATACTTAGTCATATTCTTCACTTTCCACACCAAAACTCTATACAAGTTCCTCTCCTAATATCTCATGTGAATAGTGATTGCCATGGCAATGGGTGAAAACATCACAACCTTTTGCAATGGATGCCACTATTCACATGAATAGTCGCAGCCCTTGCCTTGCCCTTTATCACGGCAAATGGGTGGAAATGCTCTTAGGTTCGAAACATTGGTAACCTAGTGGAGTTGGATTCGGGGAGAGTTAGGGTTTGGTTCAATTTTGACTCATCACCAACGATATAGTTAAGGGTAATGTTTTTGCAAGAGACTTATAGTTTAAATGGTTAAGAGCATTTAGCCATGCACCTGAGGTCTTAGGTTCAATTCCCTCTCCCCCTAATATCCATTGTTAAAATAAATAAATAAAGATATTGTTTTCTTGTCAAGATTGTTAATCATGATCCTCAATAAGATTGAACCGCGTGCTTGCGTATAATCTTAGACATTCAACAATAAAAGCTTTTGGGGAAACATCTTGCAGTCTTCAAGCAGATTGAATAAGTGAATGGAGTTCAATTATTGTATCATTTTATGGAAGAATTTTATAGTGAAAGCCTTATCTTAGGCTCTTAGATGAGGTCCTATCTCCTAACAGTATCAAATTGCTTAGCTATTGGATCAAATTTGTTAGTTTGATTTAACAATTAAGAGATACAACCTTATCTCATGGCCTTAAATAAGACCCTCACTATAGAATGACTCATCATTTATGATCGACAAAGAGTGTGAACTACACTACAATGTCTCAATTTTAAAATGTCAATTATACACAACAAGTCATAGGTTCATATATAAAGTCCTCACCATATCATTCTTGACAAGTCAGGTGAAAGGGCCATATGACTAGTAATGCACCAATTTTTAAAAGTCGTGTTCACATTTGGGCTTGGAAGGGATTCTTTTATAGCAGAAACATATAAACTTTGCTCAACCTAAACAATTTCATAGGATTATTATTTTTTTCTTTGACTACCAAAACAAATTACAAACCGAAATTTGAAATTGTGTCTTGTCATTGACGTAGAAAAATGAAGTCGAATAGAAAATCTTGTTTTCAAATAATCTGAACACATTCATTGCATTTGTTTTTTTTGTTTAAATTTGTAAATACGATTACCCATTCAATCAACCAAGTAATCATATCCTAGATAATTTTTCGTATGGGGTTGACAAGTCTATCTTGACAGAACACGTGAGACTAACAAGTCTTCTAGAGAGCTTACAATCATTAAATTTGAAGCTAATTAAACATCATTTGTTAATTTCAATCTTCCACCAAGGACTAGATTCAGTGCACAGGTTTTTTGGAATGTAGTTTTTATAGAACAGTGTGGTTGGCCTATTCAAATATTGGACCTCGAATAGGGTAATCATTCTTAGCTCTTGAGCTACAAATCTCTTGTGATTAAATTTTCATTTTAGACTTGATTCCGTACATTATTTTCAATTACCACAAGAGACCTTTGCATTATGAAATTTAAATTACGACAATTGAACTTGTGAGATCCAACATTTGTTTAGGTTTCGACTGACTTGTTTTGTTTACATTAACCTGCAAATTGCATTAGATTCAATTCATCTGCTTTAACATTGTCTTGTATGTCTCAAAACAGGCATTAGAGACACACAGAAGAAGACAGCTGCACGCAGCAGAACCGTAGTTTTCTTTTGATGATGAACAGTCGGCATGCTCCGACAACAATATCTATATGGTGTTTTCATGCCAAGCCAAGTTGTTTTGTGAAAAGAGGTTGATGATTTATATAAGAAGATATGATTAATTAAGAAGAGGTTGATGATTTTATAGAATTGTTTCAGATAATTGATCTCAGCCAATCCATGCATTTTGTTTGCTATAAAGCTTAATGTTTAATTATTTTTTAATACAATATATGTGTCACATCACAGCTCTGGAAGATCTTGAATCCGAAACATTTTTTTGTCCTCTTTGCATAATTATTAAGCATTTTACACATGTAAGAAAGAATAGTATTAACTTGATTTGACATTATTTTTTAACACAATTTGTTTTTTCTTAGCAGAGATTTGATAATTCGTCTGTAAAATACGAGTGAAATTACACTTTTGTTTTTCTTTTGGGTCTTAATAGCTTAAGCTTCTGCAGTTTATTAGTTATTTAGCCGTATAATTAATTTGCTTTGTTAGAGAACCACTAGAGGCTTTTATTAGAAACAATTAAACTGTTTATAAATCAACCTTGCAAAAAAAAAAAAAAAAACCAACAAAAGAAATTGTAACAATTAGATTTAGATAAACAGGCAAACACATTATTTCAATTAATAAATGTTGAAATAGTTGTGATGATAGTCAATGGTTACAAGACTTAAGTTGATTTTTATGCAATTAAGTATAACTTCAAACTAGATGGTTATGATCGTGATATCGCAGTGTGAGATGAGAATGAAGAATGTGAAGGTAGAATGTGAATTTAGTAATAATTTTCTTGTCTTTACAATTGTAGTTGTAGTGCACGTATAAAAGAGAGCCTTTTTTTTACTCATCACTTTAACTAAATGTGTGTCTTTATCATTCTTCTCAATATTTGACACGTGTTCATGAATACAACCATGATTCTATACATACAAAGTAAAAAGTTAATTATTATTAAATTTATAGACACGTGTCAAGTATTGAAAAGAATAATAAATCACACTTTGAATTAAAATAATGAACAAAAATATTTTCCATATACGAGCAGTTAAGAAATGAAAGAAAATGGAAGGGAGCTGTTGGCGTGTGGCCTTTGTTTTTGTCTTGTTGGACGCTAGTTATTATTATATTTAGGTTAAATATTGGAAGTGGAATTCTCTAGAAGGCAGCTAGCTACCTCACATGGAAATACATATAAGCCAAAATCTATTGAAAAATCAGAGATTCTCGATTACGACTATATAGGGGAGCCTGATTTACGGATAGAGAAAGGGACCGGGCCCACTATTCCGCCTATTCGACTGTATTGGATTATTCTTCCTAACCCCGGCCCACGATTCTGGAAAAGTCCACGTGCTAGGCTTCATGAGGACGCGTGGCAGGAGGGGTCAAATCCGATTGGCACCGAGGTGGGCCCCTGCTTGATTTGAATAAGCAGCACACGTTGGATACGATAAGGTACCACGTACTGTACGGTCGTCGGACAAGGGCAGCTTCCTGCTCTGTGGTTGTGCATTGGTTACATCGTACTTGGGACTGTGGGTAGATTAGATTGTCGTTAATAAACACACGGATTAAAGTTAACAAGTTAATTAAATAGGTGGGACTCTCATTATTTTATGGCCAACAAATGAACAATCAAACAAAACTGACCAAACAATTGAAAAACATACAAACAGACAAAAATAAGATGGCTTTAAACATATTATTATTAGGCTTAAGTGCTACAGTGACCTCTGAAATATTGGTCAATTTCTACTAAACCCTCTTAAAATTAAAGTGACTCATTTTGCCCTATTAAATGATATTTTGTGTCTCATTTTGTCCCTCATCGTGTTAAAAATACTGACGTGGCACTAATAGGATCCACTTTTTTGCTAAACTAAGTGTCACGTGTGAAGAAAAAAAATTAAAAATTAAAAATTGTCTTTTAAAAAAACTTAATTTAACTATTAAAAATAAAAATAATCCTTTAAAACCAAAAAATCCCCAATTCCCCTTCTCCAACCCTATTATCCCTTCCTACTCTCTCTTTTCCTCTCACGCATACCCAAAACCCAACCCCCTTCCTAAGCCAAAACCACAGCCCTCATCTCCTAACCCAAATCATCATCATCATCACCCTTTGCCAACTCTAAGCCAAAACTAATTTCTTGTATAAATTTTTTATACAAAAAGTTGAACAAGATAAATACAAATTTGGAGAATGCTAGCAACTTTCTCTCTAACCTTCTTCCTTTTTAGCATGACATGTGTCACTTACTTACCCTTAAAACAATATCATTAACGCACTAGACCATTTAGTTTTTATTTTCCAAATTTACCCTTAT
Source organism: Prunus dulcis (assembly GCF_902201215.1). Lineage (NCBI taxonomy): Eukaryota > Viridiplantae > Streptophyta > Magnoliopsida > Rosales > Rosaceae > Prunus > Prunus dulcis. The sequence continues at coordinate 15,551,003 of NC_047651.1, forward strand.
TATATGTATTAATAAAATAATAATATATTTAATTACACATAATCCATTAAGTCTCTGTATGCCTCATTCCCCGTTAACTCCCTCCCACTTTAATCATCAACCGCCCTCTTCGCACCCCACCCCAAACCAAATCCACCCTACACCCACCCTCTTACCACCTTAGCCACACAACACCCACCGTTAACCCCACCAACAAACCTATTCCTTATTCTCTGCTCCAACTTGTCCTAGCCCTCTTCCCTTCTCCAACCTGTCTCATCCCAAACCCACCCATCCTCAACGCAGTGGAGGCGCGGCCCCATTTTGATTCTCTCTTTGACATAACCTAACCCAAATTCCACTTTGCAATATGAGCCGAACCCGGTGCGTGTTCAACACCTGGTAGGTGCCGGGTACTCTCGACCAAAATACCCTTCTAAGTTTCTTAAATTCTTTTTCCTCAAGTTTGACTTCTGTCGAAAATTCGGCAGAGTCTCCCCTGTAATTCATTCGTTTCCCAAAATTTTCACCTGTACAACAAGAAATTTAAATATCCCCATTCGTTCAATATGTACAAAAATGAAATTCATACAACCAAACATAAGTCACATACCAAAGTCCAAAGATACTGACATGATAACATTCATGACAGGCTAAGCAGAAAAGTAGGTGTATAAAATAAGCTGGGCTGATATATACACCACAACCGCCACTTAATGCAAATAATATCATATTAGGCTCACATGTGAGAATGATAATAAAGAATTTATAAACTTTCCTCAAATTTTGAACTTCTCAATCAAACACTAATAACCTCAACAAGATTTCGAGCATAAAAGAAAGACCTCAATTACTAATATAAATTTTCAAATAATAAACATATAAATTTCATAATCTCATTGGCGTGAAATGAACTTTGCAACCCTATCATGACATCATGCCTCTTTAAATAAGATAAATTGTTCTGCCAACTAAGATTGATCCCAACCTTTAAAACAATATAAGTACATTAACAGATTTCAAAATAACTTAACTGAACAGCTTTTTAATCACTTGGTCTCGTGGCTACACTTAGTAACTCTAGGTTGCCTACGTACCCTTAACAAGGGATCAAGCCACAAGTAGTTCTTTCAATGTTATTGAAAAACAATTCTAGTTCTCATGTTAGTGATATGCTCACCATTATTCACAAGCTCTAAAGTATATACTTTTCAACTTTCCCAATTCTCATAACAGTTCATACTCAGAACATAAATAGGCTACTCACTGAACTTCCTCTAATTCATAAATCAATTTGTATATTATTGGCTTAAATTATATATACAATAAAATTAAAATTAAAATAAATTAAAAATAAAACCAACAAGCTCCGAAGACACTTTTATCCTTTCCTTCGAAACTCACATAAGGCTCATTACATATATATATATATATATATATATCAACAACTTAACTGGAATATATATATTTTCCTCTTTTACTTGTAACAAACTCATCGTTCAAGGAAATAATGGTGAACTGTATAAAATCCTTAAAATTTAGGAAATTCTCCATCCTTGTCTCTTAATCATAACATAGGTATTAAACTTTTACTCCAAAAATACCAAGATAATATCATCAATATTAGTTAAACATCTTATACCCAAATACTCTTCCACCTAGGCATACCCCATTTATATTCCGTCAATTCCATGAGTTTTTATTTAATTCCCACAATATACTGTCAATTCCGATAATATTCCATCAATTCCAGGTATCCTGTCAGCTCTATCTTCGCAGGCCTCAGAAACAAAAAGTTAATTAAGCCGCATTCCTCGCAGGCCTTGGGAACACAAAGTCAGCCCGAGCTGCAATCCTTGCAGGCCTCGGAGACACATAGTCAACCTGAGCCGCAATCCTCACAGGCCTCGGAGACACATAGTCAACTCGAGCAGCAATCCTCACACCACACGGTTCAGGCGTCCCCGAAACTCGTGGGGCATTATAAAAAATAACAAAACTATTTCAAGGCAACTTGGGGGGAGGGTACTCCTGTGGTGGGTTTGAAAACCATATCCAAAACTTATCACAAACTTTCCTTTATTCCACAAATCCATTTTTCAAATCTTTTCTCAACTTTACAAAAATCAGTTCTCAACTACCTATGAATTTACACCACATATTGTTGAGAACTAGAGTCCATAATTCATCATTTCCGAACCACTGAGTATATATATATATATATATATATAGACATGTAATTAGATATTTAGTTAATTTTATTAATCATGTCGAAATCCAATTAACAAACCATTCCATTTCGATACTATAATAATAATCTTAATAGTAATAGATAACTAAATAAATAAATAATAACTAAATAATTAAACAACTATTATTCCTAGAGATTTTGTCACCTCCAATAATGCATATAAATCCATAGTAGATTGTATGATAATTTAATCAATAAAAAGTATTAACCTTTAAAAAAAATCCCTTATCAAATCACTTTCCAATCTAAATTCATTAAGCAAGAAATTTGATACTAAAAGAAGCACGTACTCTTAATAACAAATTGAAATTTTGATTTAGTTTGGTTTAGTCTCATACCACTAGGGCACAGAATATTAAATTGAAATTTGAAACCGTGCAGTGCAGGCTGTACCTTAAGGTACTACAAGACTGACTTGGTCTGCTTTTCTAGGAGCGTGCCGTTTTGTCAAGGGAGCCACGTGTCAAATACAACAGTTTCTTGGAAACCAACGTGTTGATCTTAAATTCTTTTTTATTTTTAAATATAAATTTTGTTTTTACTCAACTTCATAAATATCTTCTGTAGCTGCCCAATCGAAAAGCGACGCTTCAGGGTCAAGTCTTCATATTGTACTACTCTACTCACGCGTAGCTGGTCATTGACGATCCTTCATCAAAGTGAGACCTACGTAAATTATGACAGATTACACGTTGCTTCACTTAAAACACCAATTTCACGGGAAACATCCGAGTCTATTACGAAGACTATACGCTACTTCCTACGCTCTTTCATATTCACCTACCGATGAAGTGAATGTATTATGACTTTTCTTCGAAATAACATTTCTCGTGTCGTATGATTTAACAATGTGATCATTTTCAGATTTTTTACTTATTACATTTAAAGTTGCTCGTATATGTATGGATATTTCACTTTGCGAGACATTGACAGATTCGAATTACGCAAAAGAAGTTACATTTACATCTCCTCCCCCCTGATGATGTATATTCTTATTTCTTTTCTTCGTTTCTTTTTCCATTTTCAAACATCTTGTATAAAAAGATATGAGGCTTTACACTAAAAAAATTATAATAAAACCGTAAATACTTGATAAAAACTCGCTGACTTGTACGCCCCCATTTTAATCACAATCGCCGTGCAACTTTCGCCGCAGCCACTTCTCATCGGACCCTTCTTTTATCTGACTTTTGACTTCCCATCTCATCCCAGTGCCCCCATTTAACTACATTTTATTCTTCTCATATTCGCGTGCCGACCAAATCAAACTCCTTTCTCCACTTGCACTTGCGCTCTTCCTTCCCCTCGTACAATTTTGACTTTAAAAAAAAAAAACACATCTGTCCTCAGTTTCCCCTTTGTATATATAACCCTCTCTTCACCTCCCAAATACTCTTAATTCTTTTTCATCACCCACCTCCCTCTACCACCACCAGATAGTCTTGAACCCACCAACAAAACCCATATCGAATTCAATTCAACACCAAAGACTGAAAATTTAGCTAAATTAACACTTTGGGTATTTCAGATCTTTGATGAAATACCCTCACTGCTATTCTCGGACTTCAAATCCAGGCCATGTCCAATATACCCACCTCTCTCTCTGAAATCTGCTTAACTCTTTCTCGGCTCACCATGTCTGAGGCAGACCCTTGGCCTTTTTCCTGAACCCAGCTCTCTCTCTCTCTCTCTAGCAAAAAACCCAAATCTCAACCCAAACTTCAAAACCCACAAGCCAATTTCCCTCTTTTTTTTACCAATCAATGGCTAAGATCAGAGGATTCAAGCTCGGAAAGCGCCTTTGCCGGGTCACCCGGTGGTTCTTATTCCGTAATACCCGAACCCGAACTGGATACTCCATGCTCAACCCGGCTTCTCCCCCGCCTTGCAGCAACAAACCCATGTCCAAGCTGCTCACTTGGGGCCGGAAGTGGTCCGCCGGAGCCAAATCTCTGTGCTGCCGCAAACCTGGGTCGGGCTACAAACAGTTGGGTCAGAACCCGGTTGAGACAAGCAAGCCTGTGACGGTTCCAAAGGGTCACCTGGCTGTGTACGTGGGCCAAAACGACGGCGACTTTCACCGAGTTTTGGTGCCCGTCATTTACTTTAACCATCCCCTCTTCAGCCGGCTTCTGAGAGAGGCCGAAAAAGAGTACGGGTTTCAGCACGAGGGAGGGATCACCATACCCTGCCCGATCTCGGACTTCGAGAGCGTCAAGACCCGGATCGCCGCCGGGTCGACTCAGCGCAGGCTGACGTGGAAGCGCAGCGCCTCCCATTAAGGCAGGACAATGAAGGATGATGATGATGATGATGACGATAATATTCCAAACTGATAGTGATGTCGTTAGAAATTTTTGTGGAGTTTAGTGGTCTCACTTTGTTTTTACTTTTTTACCCTTTTTAAATTTTTGGAATTTTCTTTTTGTACTTTTTGGTACATGTGTGGTAGCTTTTTAGATGTATATTTATACAAAGAATATGGATGAACTTTTTCTCTTTTAATTCTTGCAAGCGGGGATTTAATGTGGTTGATAATGATCATGAGGTGAAAATGACAGTGATTATTTCTTCGGTTTTGATGTGAATGCATCAAATGGTAATAAAAATGATAATGATGTCAAGACTTTGACTACTTCAATATTTTGTTGTGGGGAGTTTCTTTTTTGTTTCTTTTGTTGTGGTTGTTATTGGTTCTTAATTGGAAACGTAAGAAAGTTGGGGGAAATGCGTTGTTGAGAGGCAATTGATGAAGTTGACTTGGTATTAATGCTCGAATTTTTTATTAAACGGTCGAGTGTTTTAAGCACGTACTTATCCAGAGAACGGTTTTTATAAGATTTTCAATAATAATAGCTACAAACAAGTGGTTAAGCTAAAGCTAATAGAACTAATCTTTGAAGATTACTTGTGAGATTTTATGCTTAGGGAATTGTCCAATTTTCTCAATCCACTTCCATATATCACAGGTTTTGCTTAATGAATTAATTATTAATGTCCAATTTTATTGGAAAATGTTAGAGAATCCAATTTCCCCTAAAAAGGCTTTTGGTCGGTCGCAGCACTGGAGTTTTCTAGAAGAAAAAAATCATCTTTTTTTGACACCATAGACGTGTCCTACTCAAGCATGGTACTGGTGGCATAGTGGGGAATCTAATGAAATTAGAATCAATTGATAAAGGCAGTTTCCCACCTCCCGCAGCTCCACCACCATACATTGGTCTTTTTATTCCATTTTGCTATATGGCCAGTGCAATTATACTTTATTTTTATTATTGTTGATTTATTATGTGCCACACAGAAGCCCCAAAAGGTCTATGAAGCACTTGAATGCAGGCAAGGCACCTTCAAGGTTCCAGTCCATGTTGCTCTGTATCCCATTCTGTTGTAGTTGAGAAAGATCATGAATATGTATCGGATTTGCTGGAGGAATGGCATGGTGAATTGTCTTTGTGGGACTCGAATTTGATGGGGCGCACTCACTGTTCAGGTCAAATGGTGTGTGTGGATTTTATAACTCAAAAAAATAACATTTATAATATAGATTTTGTAATGAAAAAAGAGGTTTAATATGTTAGAATAAGTTATTGAGATTTCAATCGTTTGATCAACCTGATGGTTATGATAAGTTGTCGCTCACATTTGCTTAAAAAGAGGTCCTTATTTTTGGTAGTAGTAATTATTAAGTAAAATTATGGTGGTTTCTTTTATAAAAGTATGCCATAATATTTGTTGTCATCTTAAGACAAGTCAATTTATTTATTTATTTTATGGATAATTAATTTTACCAACATCCGACTAGTATCTTTGTAGGCTTTGGTGGTATGTAACCGATAAATGCTCAAAACGAATGTATTGACTTATTTGTAACGGGAACTTTTTCTAGAATCATTTTAACCACTTGAGAAACCATTATCTGTCAAATGACCCTAAATTTATATGGCCTAGATGGGATTTAATAATAGCTCCCCAACAAAGTCGTGGCATAATTGATAAGGAAATTACCACAACCTAAAATATCAAAATAACCCAAAAAAACCAAAAACGGTTATGTTAGTTTAAGGGAAAGGGTTTTGACCTATCATACTAAACGTGAGGGAGAGACAAAGACAAAGACAGAAAATAAGAAATTGATGAACTATGGGTTCATTGCAAAGATCATCTATGTCATTTAGGAGGCAAGGCTCCTCCGGCCGCATTTGGGAGGATAGGGTTCCAGTATTCGATCAAAAGCCGACTTCCTTCTCTGGTCCTATTTGCCCTACCTTCTCTGGTCCAATTCGCCCTCCCTTCTCTGGTGTCAAAAGTTTCAAACACCATTCAAATTTCGACGAAAAATTTCAGGAACGAGAGTTTGTTGATTCAAATTACGCACGAGGTTCACCTTCGCCTTCTAAGCAAGAAAATAAGGTGGCTCAAAGGTGTTTTCTTTCTTCTTTCTTTGGGCGATGCATGGGTTCTCCTACTGCTGCCTAGCTTGTTAGGATTTTTTATTTTATACGTATTGTCATGTTCATCACGAAATTATACATAATTTCTTTCTCCTACTCAAATTTTTATTTCTGTTAAATTCGTTGGGTTTGTGATCATAATTATAAATGTTATTTTGTCATAAAATTTTCAAATCCATTTATTTGTACAAGACTCATCGATATCCTATGCGTAACAATTTACAGAACACATTCATCACCTTACTAGAAATGAATGATCACATTCACGTTCAAATTCAATATATAGCATTCATTTTCTTTGCATAGTGAATTCAGTAATATTTTTTTTCCCAATCCGTGATCAAAGCTCAAAGTTTCGACATCATACAAATTCGTGCTTTCGGTGGTTTTTACTTTTCTCCAGCCAATATATTTATATTTTCTTTTCTCAATTGAATTGAAGTAAGAATGGGAAAGGAAGAAAGCGACAGATTAAGAACAAACTAGGAAAGAAACAAATATGGGACACCTTAGATGTAAATGCATACCGAACTAAATGGAAAACACATCAATTCGCAATTGTTTGTTTTTCCTTTTTATAAAGCGAAAAAAAAAAAAAAACTAATTATAAGGAATTGCGCAACAGCAATCAAAACAAGAACATAACGTGGTTCAAAGGTGTTTTCTTTCTTTCTTCTTTGGTCAATGTATAGCGTATTCTTCACAACGATTTACAAATCTAATCCATCATATTATTGAAAATTGCAAATATTTTGAGATAAATCATTTACAAATGTTTCTAATAGAAAATACTACATGCTGGTGGAAATTTAAAAGCGATCAAATAACATCTTTATTAGTCCTTGGGAGACCCGATTGCGCGGCTCCCGACTACTAGAGCAGGTCAGCTTGGGAATATCTGCCTTTTCTCAAAGCCACTCAAGAAGCACACTTAGACAATTATTTCTCTTGACTTTCACTCAATCGAATCAAAGATGATGTGGGGTTGAATTATTACCAATCTATTATAAACATGTCAAATGACAATAAAAGTGATCTAATTCATACATAGGCAAGAAAACACGAGCTAAGGAAGAACAAAGAAGATTTGTTATTTATTGAAATGAATTGCATTACTTACCACTACAATGGATACTGGTATTTATACCAGAGTAATTATATCGACCAAAACAACCATAAGCTTCTAAACTGACAAACAATATTAAATTTTAAGACCGGATTAATTTAATACCATCCACTACCACCAAGACCATCATTAAGCAAATCATGATTAGTTTACCCCAATATCCCACAAATAAAATCAAGGAAATGATGAAATAAAACTGTAAAACATAACAAACTTATATATGTTAATGGAGACTAGCAACCATTTAAATTGTAAAACCTGGAAAGATTGGATGACTTTTTTAACATGTAATTAACATGAGAGATGTTACCTTCAACAAAAAAAATGGACAGGGAGTGGGTAAAACATGAATCATGAGTTAACATCATCTCAATCTCATGAGTTGAAATGTAAAACATGTTAATTCTGAATTGCTGATTAGTGATTTCCTCTTCATTTTCCAGTGAATCATTAATTAATATTTTATTCAATTAATAATAGATAAAAGCTCAAATGTTTATAACAATTAAAGATTGGCGCTTTCAATTCTTTTAGCTATGAATATTTTCTTTTCTGAATGGAATTGAAGTAGGAATTGGGGCGAACCAAGAAAGCAAGAAAGAAGAAACCAGCCCAATTAGCCAATTTGGAATTGCACTACAGAACCAGTCCAATTAGCCCAATTTTATACAAGCAAATCAACTTAAAATTTCAAAATTCCACCCAACCGTTCAAACTACGCGCTATTTGATCGAACGGTAGGTGTGCCTCGTTTTTACTTCATTGTTTAGGTTGCATTTGATGTGAATTGAGTTGTTTGATATTTAATCGCGGCAGTCCATTTAATAAAGCCATTAAAATTTAAACACAAATTAGAGCCGTTGGATTTAGAAGCATAGAAAGATAGCTAAGCATCCAAGCTTTGAACACGGTTGTGGTCACGTTGGTGAAAACAAACCATCCACACAAAATAATTCGGCCGGTACCTTACCAAACCGAATTTTATTTAATTTTGTACAAAGGGGAAAATTTCAAGTTCATGAATGAAAGAAAATTAAGGGCTTTAGTCAACTACCTCCAAATCCGACACACACTTAACCGGATAACCATGAGAAAATACACTTAAACTGTAGTAAAGATCAAAATCAAGCAATTATAGCAAAATAGAATGGAAATAAAATTCGATGGATTGAAATACACGCAGGTGGTGCTCATACTCTATGGGTGTAAAAATACGTCGTCTATCGTGCCATGGAAATAGCATCCATCATTTGGCTTTGGCAGCCTCCACTTCTTCCCTGACCTTATGGAAAGTGGAAAGCATCAAAGAACGCATGTTGGCAATCTCTACAAGGGCGTCAAGTGCAGATTCGAATGAGAGTTGTGCTGCCCGTAGCTTTGGCGAAACCAAACCGCCAAACATCAACAGTGACTTAGACCGCTCCTTTTGAAGTTGATGTTGGTGATCAGCTTCAGCTTTAACTGGAGGTGGAGCTCCATCCTTATCCTTTCGTTGTCGTATCTGTGGACTCGTATCCATAAGTGGAGCTCCATTGTCATTGTCAGAGGATGCCCATTTGTGCAATGTAAAATGATGAATTTGCCCAACTCCTGGATTGGATTGCTGGGTTACTTCCAAAAATGTGCTTGCAGGGTGGGATTTCAGGTCCAACACAGCACTGCTCACACGTGACTCACCCATTGAATGTCGAGCACTTGCTAATTGCAGCCACCCCTGTTTTAGTGTTATCCTATTCCCTGTTAGTGTAAGAATATAACCAAAAGAAATATATAGTCGAATTTTACCTGTCGGAGTGTCCAAGACAGTGAATCCAATAGGGTTAAATACCCGTCTATTGAATCCAGGAACTGCAACGAATTTTCATTGATTCCAGGGAATGCAAAACCATCTCGTCCTTCTAAGCTCAGTGATTGAAGGTCTTCTTTCAAGCTCTGTGACTTAGCATCTTCTTCGTCCAAGCTCTGTGACTTAGCGTCTTCTTCGTCCAAGCTCTGTGATTTAGGCTCTTCTTTCAAACTCTGTGATTTAGGCTGTTCTTTAAAGCTCTGTGATTCATTGTCTTCTTCTTTCAAGCTCTGTGATTTAGGCTCTTCTTCTTCCATTGAGAATTTGATATTCAACAGCACAACCCCTTACTTTATTACTCATAAGCCATCACTGTCATTGGGCTTTCTACACACTCGGGTCATTTTAGTCAGTGGCATTACTAAATTCAACTCATCACTGTGATTTAAATCATAAGAAATGCAAAAAGAAAGCAAACAGGATATGGATAAATTGTAACAAGGGCTAAATTCTCCCACATAGAAGAAGACTGGTCTGAGCTAAAATAACACATTACACGGGATCAATCTACATTCTTCTCCTTTCGTCTTTCAACTACAGTCAGTACATACCAGTGCGTATTCTTGGAAGAAAGATGAGCACATGAGAAGGAAGAAAACGAAATATTTAAAGCCACTGTCATTTACATCAAAGCTTGATCACACTTAAACCGTCATCTTTACCCCTAAATTAGATATCAGAAATTGACCCCAAACAACAAAATAAAATAAACAATCTGAAATACCAACCAAGAAGAATCATAGAACACAAAAATCTAAGGAAAAAAAAAACTCATAAATTCATAGACAAACCAGACTATTCTTGAAAACTGAAGCGTTCCTTCAGATTTTCTATTTCTATAGGCAGCACTGACCATGAATCGTTAAGCGAATAAAGCGAATAGAGACGCAAAAAATGGAAATCCTCAGAAGACAAAACTACTGTTTAAGTCTGTGTGCTACCCAAAATTGATAAATTGTTGGAATATGGCAGCATACCAAATCAACAAGTTCAAGCAGATAAAAACATAACAATATACTACATAAAATGAACATAGAAGCAAATGAACAAACACATCCACGGCATACCCAATAAACACATCCAAGCAACAAATGATGTTTTCCTCAATTTATCTAAAACAAGAAAGAATTACCATTACCCAGTAAATAAAACCAATATCATCTCAATAGACATTTAAAAAAGAACAGAAATTTGTGAATGTTCTAAGAACTGGAAGCCATCATCAATCTCAGGCCCCACGAACAACCAAAGAAATGCCTAAATCTGATCCAAATTATATAATTTCCAAACAGTAAATTGAATTCAGATATTTATTCCAAAAAATAAGACATAATTCACGGACTGACCTGAGGAGAGGTGGCGCCACAGGAAAAATGAGAGAGGGAGTGCTGGGCGTTGTGTTAGGGAGAAAAAGATCCAGTCTTTCAGAGGCAGGGAGGGGTGTGGGAAAATGTGGAGCAGCAGTACAAGGGTATTTTTTGGGTCAAATTACGTAAAAGGCAGATTTTTCTCTAAGCTAATGAATTTTGACAATTATGGCCGTTATAAATCTTTTACATCAAGTGTGCACGATGCTAATAATAACTTTTTTTATATGTATTTTATAATAAGACAATCATTTTACGTTTCAGAATGGGAGAAATTTGTGTATGTTATGTGAATTTATATTAAACAATGTGGTTTGGAGTATTCAATTTACTGCACTTCTTTTTAAAATTAAAATAAAATATTTTCATATGTAACATGTCCTATGTATATTGTATACTCGAAACATACAAAATTACTCTAAGAATGAGTGATTACGGTATTGTTTTTACTGATAAACATGATTGAAACTTTACAAAGTCTTCTTATATAACACTGTTGATAAATAAGTCTGATTTACGAATAAATCTGATTTACGATGAAACATTAGCACAACTGAAGATTGTAACCTAGAGATGATTTTTCTATTGAGATTGTAAAGTAGCTTAAAGAATTTAATAGTCGAAATCTTCTAATCACATAGCTTGGCAAGAGAAAAACTTTGCTATTGGGACCTTGAAAGCTTAACATTAAATCACCAAATAAATGACCACCAATAATTAAATGCATTTGGAGTAAAGAAGGATAATGTTTGTGACTCATGTTCTCCTAATATGAGTTAACACATCTGTAATGGAGTTACAATTGATTGATTAGGCAAGGTAATCTATCTGAATTTATTTAAAAAATATAGACTTAGTTTACTCCAATACCCCAAATCAAAAAAGTATAGTAAAATAAAACCGTAGAGTATGATGCCATAATGAACATGTTGATACAAAACAATGGGGATTGGATTTTGTAGTCGAAGTTCATACTTTTTCTTGTCACTTCTTCGTCATGTAATTCACATGAAATATACTTTTTAATAATTAAAAAAAGGAGAATAAATTTGCTCCGTAATCATAAAAATCAAACAATCCAACAAGACATAATGTATAAAGGAAATGTAGCTGCAATGTTACAAGTCATTTTATATAAGGCCATCTCAAGGTGAGTCCACTAATAAAAGAAGCAGTCTGCTTTGCTTGCTCATCTTTATAGAGTCACTCTGTAGCGAGGGTTTTATTTAAGTTGCTATGTCGTAACTGTTGAATCAAATTATCAATTTAATCTAACGGTTAAAAAATAGGGCATCTTCCTACAGAATTCTACTATCTTTATGATTATCTTTTTTTAGGTTAATTATCTTTATGACTATCTATTGGGGTCAAAAGTATAATTTTTGAGCAGATGCTTAAACTAAGAACACACAGGTAGGCCCATGAACAACACATAGAGGCACTTTCCTAATAGGAACATGTCCACATGAGAATTCAAGAACGACCAAAAAGCAGTCAGTCTCCCTCCTTTCTCGCACTACCATCACCAAACCACAATACAAAGGAAAGTGATGCCGAGTTGAAAAAACAAGAAGAAAAAAAGAAATGGTCATGAGCAACCTTCAGCTAGACTACTCTACTCAGAAAACAATCTTAGCCCTGAGAATCATAATCTCTTCTCTGCTTTTCCTTCTCTTTTCTTCACTTAGCATTCATGGCTACCCAATCCAAGCCCATATCTTCATCTATGCAGGCTGCTCTCAAGAAAAGTACCAACCAAGCTCCCCCTTTGAAGCCAACCTCAACTCTTTTCTAACATCAGTGGTTAGCTCATCCTCTCAAGTCTCTTACAACAGTTTTGGAGTTGGAAATGGAAGCTCAACAACACTAGAAGGCACCATATATGGCTTATACCAGTGTAGAGGTGACTTAAAGATTTTCGACTGCGCAAAATGCTTAGAGAGTGCAGTAAATCAAATTACTTTGGTTTGTCCCTACTCTTATGGGGCTTCTTTGCAGCTTGAGGGTTGTCTCATAAGATATGAGCATGTTAATTTCTTGGGGAGGCTTGACACAAGTCTTAGGTACAGAAAATGCAGTAAAAGTAGTGTGAGTGAAGATGTTGAATTCTTTAGGCGCAGAGATGATGTGCTTGCTGAATTGCAAGGAACAAATGGCTTTAGGGTTAGTAGCTCTGGTTTGGTTGAAGGTTTTGCTCAGTGTTTGGGGGATATGAGCCAAAATGACTGCTCTTCTTGCATTGCTGATGCTGTGGGAAAGTTGAAGAGTTTGTGTGGATCAGCAGCAGCTGTTGATGTGTTCTTGGCTCAGTGTTATGCTCGGTATTGGGCATCTGGCTACTATGATATCTCAGGTGAAAATTTCTACTCATTTCCCTGCATATAATCCTAACATCTTAAAAGAAACACCACAACACAAAACATAGATTTTTACTCTGCTTTTGCATTAACTAACACCAAAACAGAGACTTTATTTGGCCATTTCATCATAAATTGTAGCCATTAATTATGTCTTTAACTGTTAAATAAGACGTAGAGGGTTGAAATCCACAGAGTAGATATCATTTTCTTAATTAAAAGACATTTTGCGTAATGTTTTTTTAAATACAGGGAATCGAATCCTAGACCTAACCTAATCTGAACCCATTTCCCTAGTCACTCTCGCCACTTGACTTAACCTAGAGAGCTAAACTTTTATGTAACTTTGTTATGTGGTTTGTAAGAGTAAAATATTTCTAAGCTGAGGGTCAAAATGGTGCTGTTGAATTAAAATAACATATGCAACACTTCAATTCTTGGAAGAGAAAGGGATTAAAATTCATCAAACCCAAGGTCAACAAAGTAAAGGCCAAAGCATAAAGGGCACCAGTAACTTTAGCTTCTTACTTTTGGGAACCTCCATACTTTGAAAAATTCTACACTTTCATCTTTAAATTATACACAATCAAATGCTTGTGAATTATGCATATATAATATAGTACTAATTCCCCTCACTTTTGCTTTTATGTGTTTGTTTGTATAGATTCCTCTAACCAAGACCAAGTGGGGAAGACAGTGGCCATTATTGTTGGGACAGTAGCAGGGCTAGCTATTCTGATTGTTATTCTCTCAGTTTGCAGGAAAACCATGGGTAAGTAAATAAATATATACCCTCTTTCCACTTCAATAAATATTACATAATTAACCAATTATTGATGAAATGATATAATTAATCATGCTTACAGGTTAAGGAGATGTGGAGAGAGAGAGAGAGAGAGAGAGAGAGAGAGAGAGAGAGAGACTACTTTCTTGAAAGATATGGAGGATACATAATCATGACAGAAGTCCACAAATTGATGTTGGCTTCAATATTCTAGTGAAAGCTCTATGTTTTCTACTTTTTGTCTATTTTAATACCAATTGGGTTTTTTTTTTTTTTTCTTTCACAATAGAAGGTGGTGTTATCCTATAGCATAAAGTAGCACTCTAATCTCCATCAACTTCAAAAGGGCTGCTGATTCTCTTAGCTTCATGCTGTCCAACAAAAACCCATCTCTTTTTCAACTTCATTCTTTGGGTTAACCAACCTTTGTTTGGTAAACCCATCTCTTTGCTTTTTCTCTTTTTGAGGTCAAGTTCTCTATGTACGTCTCTTCTCTTTTCCTTTTTATTTTTTATTTTTGACTAACCTCAATTTATGCTTCAATTCAAAATTTAAAGAGAATTAAATGAAAATTTCAAACAATATTTGTGTCCATGAAACTGTATCATCACAAAAATATATATATAAGCAAAGCATCTGAACCCTTTTACATTACCATTCAATTATCTCTCTCTACAAGGCATCAATTCCAAAATCCTCCTTTAAAAAGTGATACCACACTTGATTTAAAACATGAATGAATCTGAAGAAACTCACCTTTTATCAGCATTACCTTATTGGGAATTGATTGGACAAAGCTGAATGCTGTTTTATTTTATAGTTTTGTTGGTGTTTTTCTTTTTGGTTTGCCTAAGCATATGCATGGGTTTCCTTTACAAGTTGCACCACTAGAAACAGTCCAATAGGCCTTTTTTCTCTATACAATAGAGGCCAGAGCCCAAAAAAGGAAGAAGAAACTAACTAGCTACTAAATGCAAACCCAAAGCAGATAGAATGCCTCTAACTGCAAATCTCTCTATAAACATGATGGATCACAAACCAATCAATAGTGAGGGTCTTATCTAAGGTCCTTAAATGAGGTCTTATTTTTTGACCGTTGGATCAAATTAACTAATTTGATTTAATAATTAAGATAATATAATTAACGAGCATCTGTGGTGATCCATTTGTTTCAAATTGAGTTCGTACAAAATGTTTAAGAAAAGATTCAGTCGCTTTTCTCTCTGTTAGAGCAGGCAGAGTTTATTCATTAGATAGAAGCTTCATAATAAAAATATTCAGGCATTGAATCGAAGCAATTTGACCAAGTCTTCTTGTCATTTTGATGTCACCTCAGTGTGCAACTTATTCAATCAGTTTGACAAATCGTTTTAGTATGGTTTGATATATGTCCTCTCTGTTATTTATTAAGTTAAACATCTCGCCAACGGGGTCTAACTCAGTGGAAAAGAGTCTTGATTTGCATATTAGAGAGGTCTCAAGTGCAAACTCCCATGACATCCTGGTTGTTTGTATGTGAGAAATCCCCTCCCATGTAGTTTAGACCATCGCTTGTACTAAAAAAAAGCTAAACATCTCTTTCCCCCTAGGTTTCCTTGAGCAAGTTGTACAATATTTTTAGCGAGGAGTTTTTTTTCCCTTCCATTTGGCAATTGATCAAACAAGCATTAAGGGTACAATTATTCTATATGTTGATGATGTTGTTGATTACTAATTAAGTCACTAATAAATATATGTTTTTGGTCAATTAAGTCACTAATAATATAACCATAAAATAACACCCAAACAAGAAGCAACATATAATGTACAAGATTATCCAAATTGCAGAAGCACAGGCATGAGAAGAACCTTAACAATTATAAATTCTTATAAAACAAATTCACAAAGAATGACAATTGAGTCATTGATACAATTCCATATTAATAATTAAATAAGAAAGCACAATCGTAACCTAACCATTGAATGCCCTAAATTAATTCCTCATTTTTTGGGGGCCAACAATCAATTTATTTATGTTCCAAAAAATAACAGTATAATCACAGACCAGAGGTGAAAGGCACATTGGTGGCTGGCAACCAAGAATTACCCGCAATGAAGTTCCCAACAGTAAATTTGGAAGCCTCCGAGGCACTTGTAATGACATGGTAACCTGCCCATTTCACCCTATTTGAAGTGGATGAACCAGGGCCTGTGTTCATGTACTCACCATAATACAAAGTCTTCAAGGCAAAGTTACCACTCCATTCCATCCAACCAGCTGGGTCAATTAAGCTATCAAGGTATGTCTTCATGAACACGGTTCGAGAATACTCTCTCCATGGCCTCCCTAGGTATGTTTTAACCGAACTTTGAACCGATTTTAAATCCGAAGCAGCTGTAACTCTACAATTGTGAATAGAAATTCCTGTATTTTGGTTTGGATCGGACCGGCCCTGTGCAGTGACGGTGTTGGTTTTGTGGTTGTGAACATAAATGTTACAGTTTTGGAAAACCACAGCAGCATTGCCGAAAATAAAGTCAACAGTTCCATAGATGTCACATTCCCTATAGAATTGTCTGTCAGAGTACACATAGAGGGTGTCTTGGTTCCCCTCAAAGCCACATTTGTAAAAAACAGAGAGATCTGAACCGGACCGGAGTGCCACGGCTTGGCCGCTTGTTGGACCGGCAGTGTTTTGGAATGTAATGTCCTGGGCAATGAACCCATCTCCAACCACAGCTAAAAATGAATCAAAACAAAGAAAAGAATGTCATGAATTTTAATTTAGAGAGTTAACTTTGTAAGACAAGTTGACAATTAACAACATTAAAATTACATGAAATTTGAGGCATTGCTGACTTTGCAAATATTCTTTGACCAATATTATGAAAACAAAGGAAAACAAAATATATTTTCAGGCACAATTAGTTTGTTCAAATCAATAGACACTAGACTATGGACAATTAAGTGATATTGTGGGCAACTTGAGGTTCACAAGTCTTAGTTTAAGACCAAAATAATTGTCAGCATTATGACTTAACCCCTATATCAGTTTATATTTTCAACAATTTTCATAAAATTAGTGTTTATATGAATAACATTTTCCACGTAATAAAGTAATCTAGCCACACATGGGGTGGCACCACAGTGGAAAAGTGGGTCAAACTCTCCCTCTCCCCGAAAAGTATATCTACGAATACGTGAAAGACAATCTTAAAGCAACCCAATATAGCACTCCCTCGTCCCCCTGCCTAATCGAATGACAAAAAAAGAAAAGGTAATCTAGCCACTTTCTCAAAGTGGACCAGCTCTCTAAGAAACAGAGACCTTCAATCCAAGTTTGGTAGAAACTAGATAAAGACAGTTCGGTCCCAAAATGATTAATGAACACGTTTAAATTAGTCGACTTTGCCTTGTCATTATCTAATGGCATGGTCAATCATTTTCGAACACCAGTGAAAGCAAACAAATTGTGTACAAGTCAATGAACTTAATAAGTCGCCTCGATGTTAAAGCCTGCCTAACTAGTAATAAGCTTCTAATCATTCTTTAACTTGTCTCATAGGCATTTAAAAAAAAAAAATTATAAACAACATACTACGTGCAACTCATAATTCGAAACAAAGTTATAAATTGTTTAGTATATTATGTATGAATAAATATAGGGAAAATTTTAACTCGAAGGAGTGCACGATCATCTTTTTGGAGTACGTACCAATAACAGCTCCATAATAGAATTTACGATCCAACAGTACAATTTATTCATATAAAAAGTGAATGGACTAAAGCTATATAAATATCAACTTTAATGAGAGATAACTAAGCTATACATATATTCAGATTAAAGCATGTATATATAAATGAGAGATATAAAAATAAATAAATATAAAAAAACACTTGGAAAATAGCTAATTTTACTTACCAACTGTAGCCGAATTGAAGGTTGTAGAACCCCCACCAACACTTTTGCTTCCTGTGATAATAGTCTTCCCTATACCATCTCCCCTCAACATAATATTCTTCGACTTTATCTGAACATTTTCCTTATATGTCCCTGCCTTCACATATATCACATACCTTGCACTACTTTTTCTCTTTGACGCTGCACTTACTGCCTCACTTATGGTCTTGTAATTCCCAGACCCATCTTTGGCCACCACAACATCAGCCGTCGGGGAAGACGACTGCAAGAGCTTTCGATCACCAGGCTTCACCCAAGTTGGGAAACCATTTTTGTGGTTTGGCTGAGAAGTATATGGAGCTTTGTTTATGGCCAAAGTGTTGCTAATCAAATTAGAAACATTATTTGACACTGAAGGGAAGATATAATTATTTGAGACCCCAAGGTCTGCAAACCCTTCTCGACATGTCTCTAGGTTTGTGAGAGCTGTGCTCAGCCATGTTTGTTTGTCATATTGGGTGCACTTGGTGCTGGGATTTACGGTTTTGTTGAGCTTTTGGATTGTGAAATCAAAGAGCTCAAGGCAATCAGCCCATGCAGTTTTTTCGTGTGCATTTTGGAACTTTGAGCCAAGTGAGTGCATGTTGGTTTGAGCATGGATGGCACGGTCTAGGGCTAGTTGGGTTGATATCTTGAAGAATTGGGATTTTTCTTTGATGGGGGTTGTAGTTGGGTTATGGCTCAGAAAATCCTCACATAGTTTTGGGTGAGGAGTTTGGCTACACCATGTTTTCACATCATTTGGAGAGTAACCAAATATGATTGGAGAGAGATAAAGCACCAAGAAAAGTGTTGAGTGAAATCGAATTGGCATTTTTGGATGGCTTTTGATCAAGAAATGTGTATGAAATATGGGCGATTTGGGAGACTAGAGCTATACGAGCTTTTGTGTTTGAATATGGTGTGCATGGCTTAGCTTAATTGGGTTCTATATATAGAAGGGAAACGGTCGCGGGGGTTGTCGATGTAAAGCGTGTTACACGGCGAACAACTTTGTTGTTATTTTCTCTGAATATTTAATATCCAACATGTTTGTTTATCATTTTGGAATTTTTTTGATGACTGATATATTAGAATACAAATGCAATAATTGGTAGCCGAGGAACTTAATAGTTTTACACGGCACTACAATTAGTAGTGGCAATAATTTTAGAGCACCAACCAATTAAAATCCATTCATATATACGATATGACATGACAAATGATATGGATTGTTCGAAAAATGAAAAAAAGAAGTGACATGAGCTTCCATGTCATATGAGATTAGCTGGTAGTAATAAGTTTGGAAATTATTTGGTATCTTTAGTATTATTGTATATTGAACATCAATTTTGTCATATAGCAAATGTAAGTTAAGCTAGTTGGTCATTAGTCCGTTTGCATCCGAAGTCGATTCTTATCTTTGGCAGTTAAAAGCATTCATCCACACGTTCGAAGTTCAAAATATGATTTTTGTCCCTTTTACCAATAAATTGTCCTTTGAGAGGAAAAAAAAAAAAAAGAAGAAAACAATGGTTGGTAATAGCTAGGCCACTCGATAAGTTAAAAGTTTGTTGGATTTTCCTTTACGGAGGCAAGAAAAAAACGCGTTATTGAAATATATCTAGTAAGCATCATGCATGCAATTACGCATGAAGGAGGCAATAAAGATGAAATGAGTCGGCTGAGATTCGACAGGGAAGAGATATCTTTTTCGTACACAACTTCTTTTTAAGACTTTGATCAAATATTGATTATAGCACGTGTATATATAGGAAATCTTGAAAGAAATTCAGATGTCCGCATATAATTATCGTGTAGATGTTATTGTAAATAAATAAAAAAATAGAGAGGGATAATAAAAAATAGGAGTATATATATATATATATATATATATATATATATATATATCAACGTGCTTGGCTCACAAATTCACAATCTGTCTTTGGCTTAATTATCTGTGGGTTGATATTAGATGGATTATTCGTATTCTTTTCCGACAGCCAAAATTAGTTAATTAAAATACTCGTTTTTAGAAACCCTTACCTGCATAAGATAAGATCACCCCAGAAGTGATTATTTTATGAGTATTCTTTTTCCAACATTCATATTCTTGAATGTGAAAAAAAAAAATTTGTTTTCCATTAATATTAATGGGGTCTATATTAATTACCCGTCAAAAAAAATTATTTTTAATATAAAAATTGTTATTGGCACTTTGAGAAAGTCATCACATACTCATTTAATTACTATTTCTCGATTATATTTTTATAAGGAAGAAGTACATGATGACGGTTTGAGACTGCTAATAATATAGCTCCCAACGTCATGTCCTTCTTCTCTATAGTTAATTAAAAGAAAATAGAAAAAAATACATAAAACATGACCAAGCGTCCCTCATTTATTTATAATTACAAACTTAATATAAACATTATAAGATAACTTTGAGCCATTGGTCAGGTCAGGGCAGGGCCTAGCGGCTAGTAAACTAGTTAAGGGAGACTTTGAATTTTCGTTTAGGTAGCTTATCCTAAACATTGTAGACTTCACATTAATATATCAACCACATTTGGCTCTCTTCATGCCTCTCTTTTTTTCTTTTTAAAAAAAAAATGAAGATGTAACATTTTTCTGCTTAAGTAATGAGATTTCTTCCTACCGAAAAAGGCAAAACAAAAAAAACAAAAAAAAATAAAAAAATAAAAAAAAAGAGAGGAAGAAATAGTTTTTGTCCTACCTATGCTCTTGCTTATGTATAGTTGAACTCAATTAAGAATGTATTATATTGTTCCACACGCAATTGCAAGAGCCTGTATTCTAAAAGCACACGGATAGAGTCTAGGAGTTCACGGTTGGACCAACTACCTTGATGGACACAAGCTGGTCGTTGACAATGTATAAAGTGGTACACTATGAGGTTTTTGCCAATTTTTCAAGGACCCAATGAAATTGTTGAATAATTGTCCAGATTTAATAAACATTGTATTACTATCTCGCTCATCTGGGTTAATAGTTTTGAGTACAAGCGTTAATCTAAATTACAAGAGAAGGGGGAATTTTCAGACACACACACAATCAAGGTGTCATGAGAGTTTGAATCTGAGACAACTAGTTTGTATGTTAAAATTCTTTTTCATTGAACTAGATTCCGTTGGTCCTCGTCTCATATTGATTAATAGTTAAGTTAAATTGTCTTGGTCTTCAATTTATCCAATTTTGACATAGAAAAACTGAATTTAGAATGCAATTACATATTAAAATCATTAGTAATATGTAGAGGCAGTTATCGATACCTATGACGTGAGAACTTTAGTGATTCTAATATTGTCTTTCTAGATATGTTATTGTTGCCAGATTTTCATTTTGGACAAATATATTCAAATAAAAGTCTATACTCATATATATATATATATATATAGTAAATAGTTAGTCAAAATATACATGCAAATATCAATTCAACCTGCTTAATTCTTTGAAGAATAATAGTCCCTCATGCATTCTTTCAAGAAAAACAAACCCCCATTGACAAATATTATGGTCTAATTTGAATTAATGCAATCAAATTATAAATGAAATTATTGTATTGGAAGCTATAATTCTTTAATATCAATTATATTCGTGTCTATCCGGTTAGTGTTGGTTTATTGGGTGATCATGACTAATATCCTATATATAAATTAAAATAAGCTTACCTTGTTGTATACCAAACTTCAAGTCAAGTTGAAATTAAAATATATATATATATAAACATAGATTATATATGTCATTAATTTCAACTTGACTGGAATTTTTGATCGTATATTGTATATTAATGAAAATTATTATGTGATCGTCATTACTGCCATTATATGTGTATATATATATATATATGATATTAAGCTAAATTGTCAATAATATTTTCGTTTTCCGTTCACTTCTCAGAGATACAGAAAGATATCCGTCGATATTATATTCACAGCATATTTTGAAAATTTTGTCAAAGAATATACATATATATTTTATTTATATTTTCCAGTCTCCTGTTTTAATATGTTACCAAGGTTTGACCTACTGCCATCAGAAGTTGCTTTTGAATTTGGTCATTCAAACAATGGCTGCTCTTTAGGCTCAAATCAATGGACAGACGGAAGATCACGAACATCAGATTTCTTGACTTTGACCCCCAATAAATGTGAAACGGCCGGCATAATTCTATAGTTGATTGGCCCAGTCATGAAGTTTCTTCACGTTGGTTTGGATTAGATAGAACCATAACGAACTATTGTCTAAAACCTGTCTATGTAATCAAATTGGTATTTGACTTCCTCCCATTTCTCAATCGGTGTTCCAATTTTGACCACACTTACGAATCATATTGTTGAGTACTTTTCTAATACAACCTATAAGCGAGTCCTACATACACGGATGGATCCCACTTTTATTAGAGCAGTTCCAGCAATGGACTGCAGTCCGGGCTGGATAGAGCCCCGAGTCCAGGGAAGTGCTTCTAGTTGGCGATGCTTGCCAGCTGTGGGACCCATGCAACTAGGCCAACTCGCAGGCCAAATCAGCCCGACCTCTAGTTTGGATTTGCTGATGTCATCGATGACATCATCAACAAAAAAATTCCAAAAAAAATAAAAATTTCAGAATATTTTTAAAATAAAAATTTAGCCATATTCTTCACTTCTCACATCAAAACTCTATACAAATTACTCTCATCATATCTCATGTGAATATTGATTACTATGGTAATAGGTGGAAACACCACAACCTTTTGCTATGGCTGCCACTATTCTCAAATTTCTCATATTCAAATCCAAAACCCTAAATCAAATTCCTCATTTTTTTCCCCAAATCCAAATCCCTCAAATCTAAATTCCTCAAATCGTCTTATCCAAATCCCTAAACACATATCATCAAATCTTATATACATACTTCTTAAATCCAATTCCTACATCAAATTTCTCACATCACCTTCCTCACCTTCTCATATCACATCTTACTTCCGCTGCGATGTCAAGAACCCATATGATTCTCCATCTTATTGCAGACTCACAGAAGCGTGCGGTCAACCCAGACTCCTTCTATCACCACCACCAAAGGTTCTACTCTTCATACGTCCTCTAAGATCAGATATTGCATATGTTGTGAGTGTGGAAGAGTATTTCATGACTCACTTACCAAGTTGGGCATTCGTGACATAAATGCACCAACTTCAGGAGAAGTGTTGACGTGAGTCTCCTAATTAATCAATTAGATTTACTTCCTTGATTAATTAAGGGATTGACTTTCATATTTTTTATATAAGTGATAAATCATTGTACAATTATGAGATACTTTCCTAATTCTTTACTATATCTAATTCCTTGTAAAACCTTCATATGTAAACTCTTATATATATATATATATATATATATATATCTCTCTCTCTTTATGGAGAAGAATAAAGAACAACCTAAGATATTCAAACCATATTCATATTTTAGCAGGTATATCAAAATTTAAACCAAAGATAAAAACACTAGTACATCAAAACTTTTAGATTTTAGTTTTGTCTTTATATATATATTTTTTTTATGAAGGTTTTTTGTGCGTGAAGTTTTGCCATTCAAAGTTTTGTCAATTTCTTTTTGGAACTCTCTGAAGCAACTATATTTTTCCATTAAATATTTTGTTATATTGAGCTTGCAATTCGTATTCTATAGCCCATTGCGTTGTGTTCATACTACGTTTAGGTTCCCGTTGTACTACTACAGTCGGGCATCATCCAATACATGGTAAAGTAAATTCAATTAGCAATAAAAAGAGTGTTACCACCTATTTATCAAGTAATGTAATTTATAAAGTTAATTGAAATATTTAATATTAATTATTAACCAAAATATATTAATTAAAATATAATTGCTAAATAAAAGTGATCAAAGAAGGCCAAGACATTATTTAATTACAAAAAATAAAAAAAAATAAAAAAAATTATTGACCTAAAGATATTAAGTTTATATTTATTTTTTTAAATAAAACCTTTAAAAGTATAGCCGC
The DNA here is from genome assembly GCF_902201215.1 of Prunus dulcis. Taxonomy (NCBI): domain Eukaryota; kingdom Viridiplantae; phylum Streptophyta; class Magnoliopsida; order Rosales; family Rosaceae; genus Prunus; species Prunus dulcis. Next base: position 15,575,105 of record NC_047651.1, read on the forward strand.
TCGGCTATACTATTTGAATAGAAATTTTAAGTGTGTAGCCGGACGGCTTTAGTCTTTAAATAGAAATTTTACAGGTATAGCCGGGCGGCTATACTCCATAAATAGGAATTTTAACAGTATAGCAGCGCGGCTAGACTCAGTAAATAGAAATTTTAGAATATAGCCGAACGGCTATAGCCGAGTGGCTACTCTTTAAATAGAAATTTTACAAGTATAGCCGAACGGCTATACTCCATAAATAGGAATTTTAAACTTGTACGCTTGGCTGTACGACGTAAATAGAAATTTTACAAGTATAGCCGCCCGGCTAGACTCCATAAATATGAATTTTAAACGTATAGCCGATCGGCTATACTCTATAAAAAGATCCAGGAGATTTCGAAAAACCTACGCTTTCTTTTTCGGTGCGGCGTCCATCATCACCCTCTCTCATATAATTATTATTATTTTTTTACTTCCATAGCTTTTTCTTCTCTGCATTTCCACCTCTTCCTCTATTCTCGCCGATTATCCATTATCGAGCCGGCGCTTCTCTCCCGATCCTCCTAGCATCTTCTCCGCACCGCCAAACCCAAGCCAATCAAATCCTCATCAAAATCCAAATCCAAATCTGAGGTAATTTCTCCCCCTGTAATATCCTCTTGTTGTGCTGCACTGGTTTCGGCTTCTCTGTCATATTTTTGTGTTTCTGTATTCTTGCTTTCTTGTTGTGTATGGTCTGTCCGTTTTGATGTTATTTTCGGAGAAATTTTAATACCTGGGTTTTCGAGCTGCTGTTGATTTGGTTATATTGTTGTGTTTTTCACATTGAATTACATTGTTTGATATTGATTTTGTTCTTAATCTGTTTTTTTTTATAAATTGGTTTCTTCTTTAGTTTTTCAGGGGCTTCCCTGTTTAATTTTTTTAATGATTAAACTTGTGACTTATTTGCAGAGAGAGATGGGCATTCCTCCGGTGAGGCCACCGCGCATTATAAAGTATCTAAAGCCTTATGTTCTGAAAATGCACTTTACAAACAAATTCGTTACTGCCCAAGTAATCCACACACCAACTGCCACAGTAGCCTCTTCTGCAAGCTCCCAGGAAAAGGCCTTGAGAGAAAGCATGGAGATACGCCGCGACGTTGCTGCTGCTGCAAAGATAGGGAAGATATTAGGGGAGCGCCTCCTGCTCAAGAACATCCCTGCTGTATCCGTCCAGTTGAAGAAAGAACAGAAATATCATGGTAAGGTTAAAGCTGTCGTTGACAGTGTGGTGGAAGCCGGTGTCAAACTCCTCTGATTTCGACTGCGAGTATCAGTTCAGTTTTAGTTTTTCTAATTGTGATCATGAACACCATTGGAAATTCAAATTCTGATTGTTGATGCAATAGAGACTTCTTTTAGAAACCTTCTGGTTGGATTTTGGTTTTGATTTGAATGTTATTGTTCATTCATGCCATGCCAATGCACTTTATAAAACGTGGTCAAAAAATTGATTTATAATCAGCTTGGTTTGATATGTTTATGCTGAAAGCCTCAGCATGTTTGAAGAGATTGAATTATATTTTTGACTTATTTGTAGCAATGGTGCCTCAACTTGAATTTCCAATACCCGTAACTCCAAAAATAGTTGTAGAGGTCCCAATTATGTATCCAGTTACACCATTGATCATTGCCGTCGAGTCTATGACTTTTTTTGTCAAAAATGAGGGTAAATTTTGAATTGTATAAGAAGGCCGGGCCACAAATGAGAAATAGAATCCATACAGGACCACAGAGCAGGCCCAAAAGCTTTGTAATTTTGTCCAAACCGAAGGCCCTTTTAATTTAGATCCGGATGTAGTTGACCGTTGAGGGCATTCTTGTACTTTCGTTCACTTTTGTAATTTTCTATATTTACATATATAGTCACATTTCCAAGCTTGATCCAGAATGCATGTTCTCAGAAAACCCAAATTAAGGTGTAATGAATCCATCACTTTCAGTGCTTTGATTGAAATTTGTTTTCTACCTAAAACTGCCGTCAGCAGAAGGCAGCAAATTTACCAGAGGATGAAATAAAACTTTGCATGCAACTCATAAACATGAATGGAAACGTTACTTAATTATTGCATGGCACGTAGCTCTTCTCTAACATTGCCAAATCAACCTCTACTCACTTGTTTCCTCACCACGTCGTTTCAGGCTCCTTCTCTTCTCTATCGAACACGACTCAACTTCCTAAGAAAATGAATCCGAGAAGGAGGAGCATCATGATTCATAAATGCCCAACCTAAGCCTATCTTTGATTAAAGGCATGGATTAAGATTTAATGATTGACAATCGATAATCGATACACTTCTAATGGTATTTAAAAAGAATATATATTTACATTCGTCGTCAATGCGAACAAAGAATATGTTTTTTAAACGAAAATGCGCACGAAGGATTGATATGTGCATGTCGATGATATACAAAGTATTTATGCACGTGGATCATGCATTAATGACTCACAGTAGTATTCCTTAGTATATAAAAACCTACATCAATTAATGCTTTCTAAACACTCTTACGGGTGTGGACGACTGTAATTAGGATATCTTGTAGTATGTTATTCCAATTACATAATATGAAAAAGTGGCAATATACTTTTTGTCCGTTTGACATTGCTTATTTAAAGTGATAAATGATTTTTTTAAAATTTTAGGAAGTTCAATCCGAGTGAGATATATAATTATAATTATAATAAGATCGTGAACAATCGCATAAAATTCGGGATGAAAGTGCATTTCAAGCTAGTTTCTCTGGCCTTTTGTACAACTGTCACTGCTCTCTTCCAGGACACCTCAAAGTCACTGAGTAAACTCTATTCTCAAAGTCCACCTCACCTCAGCACAAAGACACTTGTCTACAAAAATCCATGTGGTTGCTTCCTCATCCATCTATAAATTAATCAACAGAACAATAAGCTCATGCATTTCATTACCCTTCTTCAATCAATTCCTGTAATTTTCTATTGAGCAAAAATGTCCACTTCTGTAGTCATCACCACCTTCTTCTTCTTATTAGCCATGGTTGCCTCCACCTTCTGCCTCCAACAGCCAAACCCAATTCAGGTTGCCCTAGATAGGGTTCTTCAAGCCACAAATTGGGTCCAGAGTTCAATTAAATTACATGAATTGGGCAGCGATGATACTTCAAATGATGGTGATGTGGCTCTGAGAGACTGTGCTCAACTATATGATGAGAGTGCGGCTAGGCTCATGGAGTTGCTGTCCAACAATGAGAGTTATAGTGGTGATGACGCACGAACATGGCTCAGTGGGTTGCTTGCCAACCAGAGGACTTGTTTGGATGGCTTGGATGAGAAGGGTTTCAATAAGACTGATGTGCATCGTGTGGTGGCAGAAAACTTGACTATGGTGCTTGGTGAAGCTCTTGCTTTCTATGGGAAGGGTATGCATGAGGGTAAGAGTAAGTATCATCAAATTAATATATTTGGCAATGATAACCATTTTCTTATGGCGGCTTGAAATATTTTAAAGACTAAGGCAACACTTTCATGATTTAATGTGTCCTTTACGTGTAGCGTCACTCAAGTTAAAATGGCCAAAGAAGAAGAGAGAAATATTTTTAAAAGAAGTTAAACGGACAAAAATGCCCTAATTATTTTGAGATTTTCTAAGAAATTCTTTATATTTGTATGTCTTTGATTTGAAAGTTGAGGGATTTTTCTGTCTTTTTAAAGAAGTTTTGACTTTTTCTAAAAATGAGTTTTTTTATTACTAAAACCTAAATTTAATAATACTTAAATAACATATATTATTGGATGAAGTTGAGCACGTGTAATCATTAAGCCTAAAATGTGAAAAATGTGATATTTCATACCATATTACAATGTGATTATTAGCTCAAAACCAATAGACAATAGGTGTGGAGATGAGAATTTTTAACTATTAGAATAAAACTTCTATCCTTTGACACCCTAATTAATGTGATTTGAGTTAGAGCATATTGTCTAACATGAATATATATTTTCCGAGGATAAAAAAACATAATTAATCATGTATCATCTTGATTGAATCGATCTAATAGGAATTCCTCTATATAAATCCATCTTTTAGGCTAATACTTTCAGGTAAAGCTTGCTAAAATAGGTGAAAACAGTTGTTTGCAACAGGGTTTTTGTAAGTTTAGCTTCAATTTTGTAGTTAGAACTTAGACGTTTAGTTTATACTCAATGTTCTTGATTTAGCTCCACATAATTTGATTAGGCTTCCTCCACCTGTGCATATTGAATTAAATTCTAGGTTTTGATAAATAAATGATGAATTGAAGAGCAAAATAGTTGGGCTAGGGATGATAATTTGTGATGTCTTTACAGGAGTACCACCAAGGGAACAAGAACCCAAGCCCAAGCAAAATGAAGGTCTTTTAGTATCATGGAGTCCAGGAACATCCAGGGCTGATTTTGTGGTGGCAAAAGATGGTTCAGGAACACATAGAACAATCAATGAGGCTGTAGCTGCACTTGTTCGCATGGGTCACAGGCGACCCCCAAGAGTCATAATCTATGTGAAACCCGGTGTGTATCAAGAGAAGGTGGAGCTTCACAGAAATATAGTAAATGTAATGCTTGTTGGTGCTGGCATTGACAAAACTATCATCACCGGTAGTCACAGCTATCGCGGAGGTTTAACAACTCGAAACTCAGCTACATTCGGTAAGTAATTTAGAGGTTTACGGCTGGCATTATATTTTGATCCTGGTGACCATGAATTTCATGGACAATAATGCAAATAAATAAGTTTAAGAGTTTTGATTATTTGGTTGGCTATGAATACATTTGGCAGGTGTATCAGGGGATGGTTTTTGGGCAAGGGACATAACATTTGAGAACACGGCAGGTCCCGAAATGCACCAGGCAGTGGCACTGAGGGTGAGCTCAGACATCACAGTGTTCTACCGATGCAGCATCAAAGGGTACCAAGACACACTTTATGTCCACGCGAATAGGCAATTTTATCGCGACTGTCAAATATACGGCACGATTGATTTCATATTCGGTAACGCCATTGCGGTGTTACAAAATTGTGACATTTTTGTGAGGAGGCCAATGAACTCCCAATCGAACATGATCACTGCGCAAGGCCGCGACAAGGAATTGGAGACCACAGGGATTGTAATCCATGGTTGTCGCGTTAGACCTGCACCAGAGTTTGCAAGGGTCAAGGGCTCATTTAGGAGCTATTTGGGCAGGCCATGGAAGAGGTTTTCAAGGACTGTGTTTATGAAAACTGACCTGGATGGCTTGATTGATCCAAAGGGGTGGACAGAATGGAGGGGCAGCTATGGACTTTCAACATTGTTCTATGGGGAGTACATGAATACAGGGACTGGGGCATCAACTGAACAGAGGGTTAAGTGGCCTGGATTTCATGTGCTCAATAGTCCTCAGGAGGCTAGCCCTTTCACAGTTAATAAATTCATTCAGGGACAGTTTTGGCTTCCAGCCACTGGTGTGCCATTCTGGCCTGGAATATAATTAAAGGACCACAACCAAAATATATGTATGTCTACAATATTCAAGCCAAAATATATGAGTAGTAGCTGTTTGATCTTGTAAGAGAATTTATGTGGTTTATTTTCCATCAACTCTTAATAAACTTTTGAACTTCTGATGTAAAATGATATGAAGATAATATGGATTGAAAAGCCTTGGCAAAAACAAAAGGATTGAAAAGCCAAAAATATGCTAAAAGTAAGAAACTATTTTCTAAAACTCTTATCTTTTTGCCTTCTTATTTAAGAAATTTTATGGACAATTTGTTGGTAGACCTCACAAGCACATCATCACAACCATAGTATTCAACACAAAAATATACTTTTCAACACAAAAATATACTTTTCAACACAAAAAGCACATCATCACAACCATAGTATTCAACACAAAAATATACTTTTCAACACAAAAATATACTTTTTAAAGGTAAGGGACTTGTAGGTCAAGGATTCAGGGATAATTACTTATATTTAAATATTGTGTTAATTTTGACGAGTATTATAATAAAAAAATATACTTTTTAACGGTAAGAGACTTGTAGCTTAAGTGTTTAAGGATATTTATTCATGTTTAAATATCATATTAATTTTGACAAGTATCATATTATTTTTAGACCGTAATTTATCTTCCGAGATAAAAGTTTTAAAGAAATAACCAATGTATAAAATTATAAATACACAAGTTAATTTTTATGTAGTGATATTTTTCCGGACAATATTAGAATAAATTTCAAGTTTAAATATCCTGCTAGTAGATTTAAAAGAAAAAAAGAAGACTTAAAAAAAGGAGTTGATAAAAAATTTTATAAATACAGAAATCTCCAACTTCTTTCCCTCTCAACTCAAACCCTAGCCCCTCTCTGTGACCACTCTGATCTTGAATAACCAGCAATTGACCTCTCCGGTAATCACATCAGGCGGCTCTCGTGAGGTCATTGCTAAAACCATCGAATGCGATTATGGCCGGTGGTTCAGATGTGGCTGAACCAGCTAGCTTGACCTGTGCTAGCTGCGGCAAACCTGCCCAGCTTCAGTATGTAAAATTTCACTTTCGCTTTTTCAATTTCAGCAAGCCTCTCCTTCTATCTGATAATTTCGGTAAAAAAATTATGATAAATTTATGTACTTTTTCTTTGGTGGGTCGAAGACTCATAGCTATTTGTGTTTGGAAAAAGTGAATATGTTGTTTCAAAACATTTGGAAACCTTTTGGAGCAGAGGGTTCCCATTTCAATTACTAAAACTTCAATCTTTGTTCTACTAATTGTAAAATGCTCGATTCTTAGTTTTACTTAGTTTTGTTACTTTGACTTTTATTTGCAGGTGTCCCAAATGTGTGTTATTGAAGCTTCCTCGTGAAACGGCTGCTTTCTGGTTTGTAACAATTTCCTTCTTTGTACTAATGCTAAATTCTAGTGTCATATAGTTTTATTGGCAAAACTTGGTGGTGTGTAGTGATTGTCAGTGAGTTGAGCATTTCAAGTGTTTAACTTCATTCAGGAGTTTTCACACATTGGCACTTGAGTTTAACAATGTACCTTAGATGTGTTCATAGAAGCTTGAAAGTGATTTATTTGTTTTTTGTGTTGATGAAACTTTGCATCTCTTAACAGCACTCAGGATTGTTTTAAGGCTTCTTGGAGCTCTCATAAGTCAGTGCATCTAAAGGCCAAGCCGTCCGAGCCTGGGACAGGTACCCCAGATAATGAAGGTTGGCTATATTGCTTGAAGAAAGGACAGGCTCGAACACCAAAGCTTCCCTATTTTGATTGGACTGGGTATTTCTATGTGTTTTTCTCCCTTTTATTTCATATTAATTTTTGTCAGAGATTTAAGTTTGATGGTTCTGATGCTTGGAATTATTTGTTTTATATTTGGAAATTTATGTATCATGGATATGGTGTCAGCTAGGCTATTGCTAGCTGATAGCATTGGATAGAACATATATTTTCTTATTTATAACAAACCACAAGTGCTATCAGTTTACTCCTTTTACCTCATTTCATGTCTTGTACATGCGCATTTGAATTTCTTCATGGAAGTTGCTATGTCTTATGCAGGACACTGAGGCCGTATCCTATATCTAGTAAGCGTATGGTACCTGCTCATATTGATCTACCTGATTGGGCAGCTGATGTAAGTTGTAGTTCAAACGACCAAAATTTGAGTAGATATAGTGCTTCATTGGTGATCTAAATGGAAATGAAGTGCTGCATTTTGTTGCCATTTCTACTGTCATTATATTGTTGACCTTATTAAAGAAATCTATTGCAGGGAACTCCAAAAGTTGAGCCCAATAGTGATCTGCAGCATGTTGTCGAGGTAAGCATTTACTAGAAAACCTCATTACCTCATTAAGTCATACATAATGAGTCAGACTTTTTCCTTTCTGGGTTTTCCTTTTCCTTTATATTTTATTCATTTTTCTTTCTTTCCAAATGATGAATGATATATTCTTTTTGCAGATCAAGAAACCGGAACAAATTGAGAGAATGCGAGAAACTTGTCTAGTAAGTGCCAGTTAATTCTTTCCTTTTGTTCCCCTAAAGTTTTGTTTTGATGAAACAGTATTAGCTTGCTGCATCATATATATACTTCTTTTCATAACGTGCTGCAGGCATCTTTTCACTTCAAACATCTGTTGTATGCCTTTAAACTGAAAAACTTGTTAATGTGTTGCTATACAAGTACTGAATGCTAGACAAAGAGTTGACTCTTTCAAGAAGGATTTTCTCTGTTTGGTTTTTATTAATCTTGCTCTTACATTCGATTTTAAGTTCTTAATTTACTGATATCTTGATGTTCTCGTCATAATTGTTTTGCTAGATTGCAAGGAAGGTCTTGGATAAAGCTGCTAGTGTAATCCGACCTGGTATCACAACTGATGAAATTGATCAGGTGGTCCATGAGGCTACTATTGCTGAGGGTATGTCTTTTTGTTTTGTGTAGTATTCCAATAATTATGTTTCCTTGCCCATTATTGTAATGGTTTATATCTTATACTCATTAAGACTTTGGCCATACCTAGTTGACATGGCAATTTTTTATTTTTATTTTTTCTAATTCAAGTTTTATTTTATTTTTATTTTATCCCTATTTATTGCTATTTGTCTCTAATAAGATCAGTTGTGTGCTTTGTAGTGGCCATGTTTTATGTATGCATATTTGCATGGTTTATTGTCCAGAATAGAAAATGGCTGTTGTAATGATGTTTTGGCTTTTAACCACTGCAGGTGGATATCCATCTCCTCTCAATTATCATTTCTTCCCCAAGTCCTGCTGCACGTAGGTACTTTTTTGTGTACAATTTCAACGAACTTTATTCAGATTGTATGGTATTGACTTTGTAATTGCATTTTGCTTTTTATCTTTGTTGCAGGTCAGTCAATGAAGTAATTTGCCATGGGATTCCTGATGCCAGGTATGCGTTGTACCTATTCATTTGAGATTTATTTATTTTCTTTAATTTTGGGAGGGAGGGGACTGAAGGGGGGAAAAAGAATATGGATAAACTGTTTCAGTTAGTATATTTAATATACCTTTGTCTTAAAACACATTATATTGCTGTATATTGTACTTTGCTTCTTTCTTGTTTTGTTTATGATCAGTTCAGATTTGGGTTTTGAAGTACTGTTATAATAAAATTGCACTTTGGTAATGTTACTGGACTGGCATAACTAAGTCTTGTTTTGTGTTAGGGGTACATACCTGAGAAATTAAGCTTTCTAGTATTTGGTTAACCGCTAACGCTTTGTTTTGCCTGCATTTGTTTCTTTCTTCTTTTTAATTCTACTTCAGAATAATTAACTGTTTTTAAAAAACGAAAAAGATTATAGTTGTTAAAATCCCCTGGATAGCATTTTTGACTTCTTTTATGTTGCATCTTATTGAAACTTTTGCTCCAGGAAATTAGAGGATGGTGATATCGTCAATGTTGATGTGACCGTGTATTATAAAGGCGTCCATGGTAATAAGTGTTCTACACATTTAACATGTAGTTCAACTTTGAGCAAGTTCTTTTCATGAACAAATGTTAAACTGCAGGTGATCTAAATGAAACATACTTTGTGGGAAATGTTGATGAAGAGTCTCAACGGCTAGTCCAATCTACTTATGAGTGCTTGGAGAAAGCAATATCAATTGGTATGTGCACCACATATAATATAACAATTCTAAGAGACTGCCATCCCTCTCGTGTCGTTTTTGTAAATTGTCTTGAGACCCTAAACAAGAATTTGGAACTGACATTAAGAACACAATTTAATAACAGCTTCTTTTTAATAGTTCTTTAATGCATCCGTCACCAAGTGTTGCTTTAACAATCTTGCAATTCAATTGCATCGCATCTCTTTGTTTGGAAGCAATTAGTCTTGCCTTTTGGGAGGATGTAAAATTTTCATATGTAATGAAAGGTGTTCGAGTAAAATAGTTTACGTTGATATTTATAAAATCTGAAAGTAGTCACCTGAATCACCAGAATTCACTGATTGTCATTCTTAAAATAAATGGCCAGAAATTGACGAGTGATCTTTGCTTTTGTAAAATTTTCACTTGTTTCCTAGACTTTTTGTTTTGAGGGTTTTATATCCTGGATTTTTCATGGGCCCAAGAATATACAGCTTAAAATCGTTGCACATTTTCTCAGCTATCTTATTCATGTATATGTCATAATAATTGTTTTATCCAATATTGATTTTACATTTTCTTTGGTTCCATGGAAGTTGCAAGTAATCATTCTTGAAATATTTTTGTGGTTATGTTTTTGCTTAATTGTATTAGTAAATTGTGTGAAAATATTTTAGTGATACATGGAATGTTGTCACCTGGTGATAACTGACATGTCGAGAAGTCAGCCTATTTAACCCTGATTTGGACAGTGCACTATAATAATTTCAATTGTTTGCGGATTAAAAGTACAAAAGGAAAAGATTATTCCTGATTGTTTTTTGTTGTCGTGTGCAGTAAAACCTGGAATGCGATTTCGTGAAGTCGGTGAAGTCATTAATCGCCATGCGACAATGTCGGGATTCTCTGTGGTAATTTGTAACTTTGAGCTTTGAATTGTGCTGCATTTTTTATTTTAAGATATGGCATACAGATTATAGTAATTTTGTATTGCACCAACAGGTGAAATCATATTGCGGTCATGGTATTGGGGAGCTTTTTCATTGTGCACCAAATATTCCCCATTATGCAAGTATGTTCGATAAGGAAGCTTCTGTATATATATGAATTATACATTTTCTTGCTTGCACCTGTAATGTTTTTTGCCTTAACCAAGCAGGAAATAAAGCTGTTGGTGTGATGAAAGCTGGACAGACATTTACAATTGAACCTATGATCAATGCAGGTATTTTGAAAGTTTGTTTTATGAGCATATGGGCGATAGGTTTCTTCATTTGCTAGCTACATATTAACAAACAAAATAAAATATGGATAGGGGTTTGGCGTGATCGGATGTGGCCCGATGGATGGACTGCTGTTACAGCAGATGGCAAGCGCAGTGCTCAGTTTGAGCACACACTTCTGGTAACTGTGCAGTTTATGTTTCATATGTAATATGTTTTCAACTTATGTAACTGCCACTGCTCCATCATTATTAGAAGACCTTTTTCTTTATTCTTTTCTTATGTGCATATAGTATTGAAATTCAGTGGAATGATCCGAATTTCAATTTATCATGAAAACCATTTGTGAGACTTGTTCTGGGTTTTAAGGCAGCTCAAGTATTTGTATTCGCTGTAGCATAGCATTATAACTTCCAAGTGGTGTGGATATGATCATTAAATAAAAAAGTTTGATAGATAACACGAATTAGGAAGGAAGATTTGCAGGTTGGACTCAATTGGAGCAGTAAAACAAGTAGCTTAGTAGTTGTCTTGAATCGAATCTGCCATAATTAATCTATCAACATTGGATTGCAATGCCACCCATTGACAAATACAGCACTGAAATTTAATAGGCGAGCTCCTTAGGAACACGGGGACAGTTATTGAATATTGGTGTCAACAAGTTTAATTCCTGGTTAATTGTGTCTGTGCTGAATGCATCTATGTATGCGTCTCTAATTTCATTGTTATTTCTTCCTACATATGTGTAGGTGACAGAGACGGGAGTTGAAGTTCTTACAGCTCGGTTGCCTTCTTCACCCAAAGTGTTCCCTTGGTTAAATGCTTAATGTCTGGTTGCCTCTTGTCTTATTGAAAGTAGCAAAGAGACATAAGGGTGCCCATTCATGGTAATCATACATCGGTATTAACAGAAGAAAATAAAAACTTGTGATAAATGTTGCTTCTTCCATTGCCGCTTATGTTGGGTGAGGATATCATGTTTGTAACTTATTGGGTAATAGTTAGTCGATTTTGAGGTTTGGTTAAAGAGTTCTTATTTGTTTTCCAAATTGTTAGAAGAGCTATATGAAATCATTATTAAACTATCATCGATTAATAGAATCTGGTGTGTACCAACATGTTCGATGTTCAAACAGCTTGAGTTTCTACAGATTTCTTGAACTCAATGAGATCATTGAGTTCTATTAGCATAAATTCATTCTGCTTGGAACAATCGAGGACTTGTGTATTTGGCAAGTAATACAAGTTAATATTTTTTTTAGTGTTTAATGTGTTTCTCACCAAACTTAAAATTCTACTTTTGCCCCTATTACTTCATTGATAGAGCCAAAAGGAGAACAATAGTATCAGCCTCGCACTTTTTTTCTTCTTCTTCTAATTCTGTACTTAAAACACTTTGCGCTTTCCCTAACAATTCTGATTTTTCGATCTCCTTGTATCTATTGTCCAATATTTTTCTTTGAATTCCCATTTCTAAGACTTTTCTTTTCTTTTTCTGTATTAATAACCAATTATCTAGAACAAGGGTAAGTTATGGGAGTAAATTAAGAAGGTAAATCAAGAAACACACAAGGAGGAGGAAATATATAGTGAAAGAACCTGAATTACATAAAGGATTGCATAATAAACAACCAAAATACAATCTGGGCTAAATTAATTGAAATCTTCAAGGTAGACGAAAAAGCCCCCTTGGTCTTGGTGGCACATTGAAGCCGGAGTTGAGGTTTGCTGTTGTAAATAGGAGTTATCAAAGAATCAAACACTTTACTCTTGCAAACAAGACACTCCCTTTGACTCAACAAACAGTACAAACAAGGCCAGCAATATAAATGCCCACAAGAAGTCACAACTGGCTCTCTTGCCATTTTCATGCACATGTTGCAGTCAAAAAATGATGCAGATCTTGGTGGGGACGACAATGGCTCTGACAAATAGTCCTCATCATAATCATCATCTTGATCGTGATCTTGATGAAGGGTTGGATTTGAACCATCCAGAGACAGAGTATAATCATCACTTTCGGGGCTGTCAAACTCATGTTGATCAATTTCATCTTCAAGCAGTGAGCAAACACTGTCATCCTCATCACCATCACCATCATAATCCTCATCATCATCATCGTCATAATAATCATCATCATAATCATGATTATCCCTATGTTCGTACCATTGGTGTGCTGGTTTTGTGACGTGGAAAATCTCATGGGGCAACATGAAACGCATGGGTGGCTTAAGTTGTGTTATACTTTCGTTGTCGGAAGCCATATGAATATAGAAACAAAGCAACGCAAAGAATTGAACAATTAAGAAGCCTTTGAAAAACGAACTCAACAAGAAGAGAAATAGAAGCTATAACTTGTGGTTTCCAGTCTAAAGAGACCTATGTATATATAGGGGAGAGACTTCAGAATTTAAACCGAATCCGACTAGTTTTAGGAGTAGAACGAGGATTTCTTGGTTCACAAGTTTCCAAATCCAACTTACAAGTGACAATCTTTTTGTTTTTTGTTTTTTAAAAAGAAAAAAAAGGAAAAGAAAAATAGAAACCTTATCCTATTAATATTAGGAGTAAGACTATGATTTCTTGGTTCCCAAGCTTCCCAATCTAACTAGATGAGTGACAACCTCATTTCCTTGTAGAATTAGGACTTTGTTGCTTTGTATAAATACGTCCTTGTGGAGAAGGTTAATACAACATGCAGAAGTTGCCATAAACAAACACTCAGGGAGGACATAAAATTGTTGAATAAGAATGGGGAAGAGAAAGTCGTCGAGGGCAAAGCCTGTTGCTAAGAAGCGAATGGAGAAGCTTGATACAGCATTCGAATGCGACATTGACATGAAGAACATGATTGGGAGGCTCTCTGCAGTGTTTGCCAAGAGAGTTTCAGCACAACCATCACACCTTTGACTGAACCCATAGACGTCTACAGTGAATGGATAGACGAATGTGAGCGGGTCAACACCATTGTTGTTGCTGATGATCGTCAACACCATTGTTGTTGCTGATGATCATGATGATCGTGCTTAGGAAGCAGATAGGAGATTTTATTAATATAAATTCATAATCAAAACTCCAAATCTTTTGTGGTCTGTCTGTAAAACTCCATATCTTTAACTTGTTCCCATTATAAATTTATAATTTTGTCTCCACCAGTGTCTTTTAAAATTTGTATAAAATTTAAAAATATATGAAGGATGGGCGCCCTAGAGCCTAGAAGATAACCATTTTAATATATAAAAATGGCTAGTTTGTGATTTGAATGGCATGGTTTGCTGAAACTGACTAGGATATATATCTTGGTTCACAAGTTTCCAAATCCAACAAGCGACAACCTTCGTGTTTAAATAAGAAAAAGACATAAGAAAAATACAAACCTGTGTATTGGGGTGTTACTGCAGCAAGATATTGCATATACTGAAGGCTCACGGTGCGTATTTTCTTGATTTAATGTCCATATTGTGTCTTTTTCCAGAGAAAAAACTACAATTGATTTCTTTTCCTTACTTTTTATGGGGTTAGGTCATGAAATACCTGAAACACATTTTTCCATTTTTGAATCGCACGATTTATAATCTTTGTCTCTCAATATCATGAGAAGTGAACTTGGTGGCGGCCTCTTAGTTCATACTAGCTTGAGCATGTGCCAATCGGTTTTCATTTTTCATTTTCTTTTAAAATTTTTAGAATTAAGAAAAGATAACATGGGTAGTTATGTTCCATACAAATAGGATTCATTATTTGATTTTTCTTTTAATTTTAATTTTTTTAATATGAAAAAGTGTGAATTTACCATATTATCCTAATTTAATTAATAATTTTAATTCTTAATGTTTAGATTAACCAAAGGCATTTTCTGGTATTTTGAATGTTTCACTATTCTCTGCCTTTTACTTTATATATATAGATTTAGAAAAGTGAGATGTTTTAGTAGTCAATGATGAGTAAATAGTACTTGAATTATGCTTATAACTACAAGAAAAAAGAAAAAAGAAAAAAGAAAAAAAACAATTAGTTAACGGGGCATCTTAATATTCAAGCTTACAATCCCCTTACAAATTAAAGAAACCACCTCCAGGCCCCCAATAATTCTAACCTAAAAAGTCCCCCCTCCAAGCCTAATAAAAGTCTCCTTGATTTCCAATGGGATCCAAAAGGGCCACAATACTAGTACTACTAACCTAACAATTCAAAATCCCTTTCAATTGAATTCATATACATTGTGGTTTCCAATTAGGAATAATGCTATTCTTACCACATTTATATACCATATTCTCATACCACCTTACATGACAGATGAGGTGTACAACCACATTAATTAAAAAGTGTCAATAAATCATAAAAGAAAAGAAAATGTTAAATTAGTTTTAATTGATGTGGTTGTACATCTCATTTGCCATATAAGGTGGTATAAGAATGTAGTATACAAATGTGATAAGAGTAGCACTACTCATATAAAAATGTTGTAACTGTGAATAATAACTAAAATAGATATGATGTTGAAAGTGTTATGTGCTAATCATGTGGTGGTAGTGGTGGTGGTGAAAGAGATGGAGGTGAAGGTGGTTGTGAAAGAGGTGATAGTGGAGGTGGAGGTGGTGGTGGTAGTGGTGGTGATGAAGGTGGTGGTGGTTGTGGTAGTGATGGTGGTGGGGATGGCGATTGTTGAGGTGGAGATGGTGGTGGTGGCGGTGTGGTGGTAGTGTTGGTGGTGGAGTTGCATGTGGAGGTAGAGGTAGTGTCATTTAAAAAAATTAATGATGGTATTTTGGGAATTAAAAAAATTCATTAAAGGCTCATCTCTGCTATGGGAGCAAAAATTAAGGCCCAATTAACAAGCTACTTCCCATGAACCCTAAATTTAGGGAGTCGAGGGAATCAAATAACATGATATCCACTACCATTGAGCATGGAGATAAAGAAGGGATATGGGACTTGGGGTCCTAGGGTTCAATGCCTATAAAAGGCTAACTAATCCCCCAGCATAGGGGGAGGGAGTTATGATTGATTTTACTGCAGTATTCATGAACGAACACTGACTTGAGCGTCGGAGTGTTTTCTTGCTGGTAGCCCCCTCCTCACTCAATGGTGATAATCAAAGATAGTGTCCGACTTCTCAACATGGAAATCAAAAATTGTTGGAGGATCTGAAATTTTCCGCTCCAACAGTTGGCGCCGTCTGTGGAAACCGTACAAAAAGCCATATTAAGGAGCAAGGGACACTATATAATTGAAGGCTCACCCGTGCTACAATGGGGGCAAGAGTTGACTCCCCCAATAAGAGAAGAATTTCTAACTCTATATCTCTCACAATTTAATGATTGGATGAAAATATTGCATTATATGATTGCACTTCTCAATACACACTGAAAGTTTTATGTGAGCATTATCAAAGTCTTTTATTAACATTGCTTATTGCATCATGTAAAAAAACAAACGGATTGAATTAGGGGGCACATGCTAAATCCTTCGAACGGGGATATTTCATTCCCACTTGATTATCTACGTAGTGTAATATATTGTGGGTGCCAGATTTTAATCTCTCTGTTATTATCTCAAAAACATTAATCATCACAAGGATATACTCGATTGTCATTCTCACGGTCATACTCATGACAACCCAATTCTTTTGTTGTGATGAGATCGGGGCAGGCGGTTAAATGCTTCAAATGATATCTTTTGTTGTGATGATTTCTAAACTAACAAAGACGCCAGGAGAACAGGGAAACTCAAAGGGAGAGGAATAGCAGCAGACTCTAAACTGCATCTCTTGAAAATGAAGAGCCAGAATGCCAAATTTATACTTGGATGTGGACTACACAGATAAGAAACCATCTCATTCATTTTGATCAGTTTAGAATTAAAATGGACTTGGTCGTTCCACTTTGACAAAAAGAGAAAAACGTTGAACCACTAATTTACATGGTGCATAGAATCTGTTTCTTTGAAATCTGGATGCCCATCGATCCTACAAATAATGCATATCGCATTAGACGTTCAAGCATAATCAATTTTATGTGATTTACTACACTGCATTGGAGTAACCACACCATTTCATTGTGAGAATTGTTTCGTGGACTACGCCACATCATTGATTTTAAGGCATGTGAGTAACAAACTTACATGCCTATCACAAAGTTGCACTGGACTTGCTAGGTAATCCATATAGTTGTATTAGGAGATATGCCCATGTCGCCGCCACACACTAATAGGCCACATAAGTATATATGCTTATGATGGCACACAGTGGGCGTGGGTTGGGGTCTTCTGTGCCTTCGTAGAAATGTCAATATTTGAAATCGCCCGCCTGTCATATCTTTCTTGCTTATGAGAACAGTATGTTCGTATTTGGAATTGCTCAAGTATCGTGACCTCTGAAATCCTTACTTGCACATGATGATTTTGTATACTTACACTTATTGATTGATTGAATGCTCAGAAGAAGACTTTTTCAAAGCTAATGTTTTGCTCAAAAAAGTTATTGACTGAGAAACGCTTTAATCGCACACTAGCAAAGAACTATCAAGAAGACAAACAATGTAAAAGTAATGAGCGTATGAAACACATGCTTGTCGGTGTTCGTTCAAAGCTTCTAAACCAATGAAGATATTCAAAATTTCATTTCGGAATAAAGATACAGATAAGACCTTTCTCATTCCTCTGACGTAGTTTTTTTTTTAAAATGAAATCCGTTCTTTGGCAAAGAAAGTATTAATCATGATGTTACTTCCTGTTCAATATATACCAGCACCTCATCTATCATTTATGGCAGTTGTACACAATGAACTTGCGCTGGGGGCATCTTCTTTTCGGTGGTTGTGGCTATAAAATGGTTTCTAATTGTTACAATGAGTAGAGAGCCAAGAGAACCACGTGTGATGTCTACACTGTACAGAAAGGCGGATTTATCAAGGCCAGCGAAGGTGACTTTGCAAAAAGCAAATAGCGAAGCTATTAGCATATGAGTGATAAAGAATGATGATCCTGGTCATATGACTCAGAGTATTTCCAGCAGTTTGTCTTTTGCCATGGTAAGGGAGTTCTAGGGTAGCTATTATTCACGTGAATAGTGGCTGCCCCAGCCCTCCAGCAAAATGTGTTTTCAGCAGTTGTCCTTTGCCATGACAAATATTATGCATTTTTTTGTTTTTTCCACAACTTTTTTTACTTAAACAATTAATTTGGATAATATTTTCGAATAAGATTTTTGGGTTCCTATGTGTGAATACTATTCATATTGGATAATATTTTTGGATATGATTTTATTTTATTAGTTGTATTGGTTGGTATTTATAGGGAAAAAAAAAGTATGAGGATTTAATGTTAAAAGTGAAGAGTATTGGTTGGTATTTATAGACATTGGCAGACCCAGAATTTTTGTAGCGGAGGTGCAATATTGACGAAGTATGAAAAATAATTTTTTGGAATAAGCATTTTCTCAAGATAATTTTTGGCGGCTTTTATTCCTTACACATCAAATAAGAAAACTTGATTTTATGGAATTTTAATATGAAGTATATATTGACATAATGAGCCATCATTTTTAGCCTAAATCGTATTTTGCACTAAAACCGATTTTTCATATTTTGATTTGGTGGGAATTTGATTTTCTAGTATTTTTATTTGAATCCAAATGGGGGGTATTTCCTTATTTACATTGTAAACTTAAGTAAATGTCTTTATCCTTTTACTTTCATTTATTTTTATATTACTCCATTTACTTAAATGTTGAAAATGGAAATATGGTATAGAGAAAAAAAAAAAAATCAGTAATTTTTTTGGTATTTTTTATACATTTTTTTTCATTTTTTTTATTGCACAAACATTGGCTACCTTTGGATTGCTGGACAAAATATGATCGGAGAGCCTAACGCACGCCACGTGGGCGATTTAAAAAAATTTGGATGCAGGGCTGACGTCGACGTGACGTCAGCACGCTGACATCAGCCTTGCCCCCGAACCAGCCTTGCCCTCGGGCCAGCCCAGTCTGCTGGGTCCCATCATTTGCCCGGGCTTGCTTTTGTTGCTGGAAACCACTTTTTTGCCCAAACCCCCCCAGCCCGAGCTCAGCCTTAGCTGCTGAAAATGCTCTCATGAGCTTACGGTATGTCTAGTGCGATTTTACAACAGCTAATTTTTTATTGTTGGAGAAGCCCATGGCCTGAAAGGCGTATGATCAGAAGCTTTTAAATTGATTATACACATACTAAGGTATTTTACTTATTCCTCTTACATTTGGGAGATGAGAACAGTTTCATGTATGACTCTATAAAATGCTTGAATTTGAATCCAGTCATATGCGGCTCAATAGCTAAATGCTACTAACCCTACGTATTGATTCATACATAGATGAAACTTTAGAGTACATTGAAAATGATTTTTGTTGATGAAATTAACTTTATATTCTTGCATGGTTAGAATTGGTTGACAACCTGTTAAAAACGACCGCATGAAGGCCAGCATGCCCCTCTTGACTGCATATGCTGAATAACTTTGTATGGTGGGGCAGCCATTGCACCACTCAGGATAAAAAAGAAAACTTAAGAGTTTTCTCTATTGCCTATTTCCCTATATGGCAAATTATGAAGTTAGCAAACATGCATTCTAAACTAACGGGGGCATGTCAGTACTCAACTTATGGTCGAAGACCGCTCTTGGCGAAGGCGAAATTCGTGTCGAAGATAAAACATGGCTGAATGCAAAATTCATGTCGAAGACAAAACTTGGCCGAAGGCAAAATCCATGTCGAAGACAAAACTAGGATGAAGGCATAATTCAAAATCATGGTCGAAGACCATTCTCAATGTTGAAAGTCGAATACATGATCGAAGATCATACTTATGGTTATGGTTGAAAACCATACTCACGAAAGTCCACATGCTGGTGATCGAAGATCATACAAGTCAACTCACAAAATTCTACGCACAGTGAATTCCCACAAAGAATATTTTCTCTCTCTACACCCGAGACACATGTTCAGAGAGAGAAAAGGGGTCAGATGTGGGAGCAAAAATTAAGGCCAATTAACAAGCCGCTTCCCATGAACCCTAAATTTAGAGAGTGGAGGGAATCAAATAACATGATATCCACTACCATTGAGCATGAAGATAAATAAGGGATATGGGACTTGGAGTCCAAGGGTTCAATGCCTATAAAAGGCTAACTAATCCCCCAACACAGGGGGAGGAAGTTATGATTGATTTTACTGCAATATTCATGAACGCACACTGACTTGAGGGTCGAAGTGTTTCCTTGCAGGTACCCCCCCTCCTCACTCAATGGTGATAATCAAAGATAGTGTCCGGCTTTTTAACATGGAAATCAAAAATTACTTGTTGGAGGATCCGAAATTTTCCGCTCCAATATCTACTTCTTTTGAAAGCAGCTTTGAAAAGCAACACATAGCCTACTTTTAAAAGCTATTGTCAAAAGGCCATTGCTTTTAAAATAATCGAGATACATTATTTTTTTTTACCAGACATTTGAAACTGCTTAACTTTAAAGTGAAGTGGGTTTTTGGCAACAACAACAAAAAAAACCAATCCCAAAAGGGGCCTAAGTCATCGCCGTTTTGGTTTTAGGTGCAAGATCTTTGATTTTTATTACTTTTTTTGTTATGTTGATTTTACCATTTGAGGTAAATAAGGAAACCCATTGAAAATCCAAATTTAATACATTAATTCATTGTAATTGAATTTTAGAATTTCAAATTTGAATTCTTTCCTTGTGAATATTTACCTAATATATGGATAAAATACAATTTAATCAATAAAAGTAAAGACCCACATATTATACTAATCGATGAGGCAAGCACTTACATGAAATTATGTACCTATGCATTAGGTAAACACCCAAATGTTGAAAACACAATAAGTTTAATACTTATCAAGTTGATTCATGGTGTTTAAGCATAGCAACAAATAAAAAACTTGAGAAAAACAAGATAAACAAGAGAACTATTGATGACGTTTTTATGTACCTAATATATAGGTACTATGAGCTAATGTGCTTTATATATACATATATATATATATATATATATATATATATATATATATAGAGGTAGAACTTTCTAATGGACCTGGTTACTAGGTAAATTTATGTCCCCAATTACTAGGTAAATGTTAGATTATTTACATAACTTACTAGGAAAATATAGGATTGTACTTGATTATCGGGGGAAGTGTGATATTGACAGGACCCGACCCAATTTCCACTTTGGAATTCGAGCCAAGTCCTATGCGTGTCCGACACCTGGCGAATGTCGGGCACAATGACCTTTTTACCCTTCATACTTCAATTTCTTTTTAAAATTTCCTTAGACTTCTGCCGAAAATTCGGCAGAGTCTCCCCTGTATTTTGACTAATCCCAAAAATTTTCACCTGTCAAACAATCTCAAATATTTCACCCAACTGCCAGAATGTTTCCGGTAACCAATTCAACTCTAATCCCTAAACTTTCAACTGGATATCAGAGCGTTTCCTAGGTCCCTCAGGGTTGTGAGGATTTCTTACAACATAATACCTGGTTTGAGACACGGAACCTGAGAATGGCCCGGTGGTGGATCCCGCGTACTTCTACAGCCTGGGGGCGAAAAACAGATTGAAAATGTGAGTGGACAAAAATAATGTTCTTCAAAACAATTTTCATAAACATAATATCCCCCATGAAAAAAAATAGTTAAATAAAACTAAATTGCATCAAGCATATTCAACTCAAGGCATTCTATATCAGTCATATTCAAGCGCGAAAGTTTCATACAAAACCACTGAAATCAAAGCTTTCATAAAAGTGCTGAAATCAAACGTGTATAAAAAAAAACTCTGTACTCGAATCTTGCATAACTGAACAAATACAAAGGTACCTATGCCTGAAAAATCAGAAAAACTGATTTAAAATAACTGAAAATCATAATCAAATAAAAGAAACTCAAAATCCTTCGAAAATACCACCAGTTTGTACCCTTGTCATTTCCGTCAATCCCCTGGCAGGTCTCGGGCGTCACACAGGCTACCCGAGCCGCAAACTGGCGAAATCAGGGAACTATGATCAGCCTGTCCCGCCGGCAGATTCCTCGATGACACCAAGTCAGCTCGAGTCGCTCTGGCAGGATGCAGGGGACCGTAGTCAGCCTGATCCGCAATCCTGGCAGGTCTCGGGGACACAGAGTCAGCCGAGCCGCAATCCTGGCAGGTCTCGGGACACCAAGTCTGCCGAGCCGCAAATTCCTGGCACTCACGGTTCGAGCGTCCCCGAAACTCGTGAGGCAAAGTCAAGTGCACTGACTGAACTATAATCAGACTGGATGTCCGTAGACATCGGTTCGACTCTGGGTAATCACCATAAAGAAAATGGGTACGAGGTGGGTTTAAAATAAAAGCCTTTAGAAAAATTTGAATAACAACTGAAATCACAAATTGTGCTGCTATCTCATCTGATTTCAACCTCAAACTCTGTTTCTATAACTGGTAAATAAGCAGCACAGATTTATAAAACTATTACTGTACTGATCATGTTCAAAATCGTAATAAAACTTACTCAAAGACTAAATAAAGAAACTTATTCAAACGAATTCATTTCTAAAAACTTATTTATATCCAATCAATATAAACTCATTTATAAAACTTATTTATATACAAGCACATCAAATCATTTATGAAATCTGATTTAGGAAAGAAGGTCCACTCACAGATGGTCCGAGCTACTTCGACCCCTCGAAAGTCTCTTTTACAATTCTGTCGGGCGCCTGGTGCCTTACTCGATTAATTTGGTGGAGAAACGGAGGAGAAATCTGCACTGGAAGTTCGAACTGCACCGTCGGCTTCAATGGCGGATTCCGGCCGATTCCGACCACGGCAGCGGCGGCGCTGGGTCGGGGAAGGTTCGCCGTCGACTGCTGGTTCATTTGGGACCGGTCCCGGAGATCGGCCCCAAGTGTGGTGGCCGGAGCAACGGTTTGAAGGCGCGGAGGTCGCGGGCTGGAGGCTTCGAGAGGAGAGAGAAAGAGCTGACGGGGGAGAGGAGAGAGAGAGCTATAAAAATCTGACTTTTTGATCAAATTACCATTTTGCCCCTCGCGGTTTTTAGACCATATCTTCTTCGTTACGGCTCCGATTCGGGTCTACTCCATGTCTACGAACTCCTTTCGCCGCGCTCTACGCAATGGCGTAAGCGAAATCCCCAAATTCTTTCTCGATTAAAAAGTCAAATTTTCCCCCATTAAAATATGCGAGGGCAAATTGGTCTTTTTGCTAAAAGATATTTTCCTTACTTTTTAGATATTTTCTTTCTTTTTGGATATTTTGTTTTGGGTTCTTACAGATATAATATAAAATCTACCTTATAGGTATTTTGTTATTTTCAATATACTTTTTTTTTGGTTTCCTCAATTTACCTAATAAAGAGGTTGTAAACAATAAGAAATAAAGCCACCCATTTTTTTAGGTTAAAAGAAGAAGGGAAAAAAAAGACAATGTTAATATACAAAATCATGAATGCAATTAAAAGAAAAAAGAAAAAAGAAAAAAAAAAAGGGCAACGTAATTAATATACCAAAATCATTATGGTCATAAGCACTTAATTTGTTAATTAATTATGGTCATAAACAATTCTGTCTCGTAATTATCACATAAATTACAGTTACCTGATTCAAGGCATAAGGGGCAACATTGGAATAAAAAATAATTTAAAATACAAATAAAAAGATTACATAAGAAAATATTAAAAAAGGAATGTAATCCTATATGACACAAAAGTCAAAGGACTTGTATCAAAGTCACCAACTCCGTAGATTAAAACCAAGGTGATGCTAGGGAGACCATCTTTAGATACCAACTTGTGTACCATCTCTCTAAAATAGAGGTAGAACCCACCAATATAATGGGTCCCACCCTCTATTAGAGAGATGGTACACAAGTTGGTCTCGTAGCATTTTCCTTAAAACCAACTTTTCAATGGGAATTTGGATCTATATCTATATCAACTTTTCTATATTTATTACAAGGATCATCAAGTCTCTTTCACCAAATAGTTCACCATTATCTTACTTTGTTAGTTTTCTAATTTTTGGGCAAATGGGTCATTTTGCTTAAGATTTGTCTTTGTTAGTCATTTAACACACAAAATCATTATTGGCAAGAAAAAGAAAGAAAAACACACACACACACACACAATCAATGAAGCACTAAATTACGGCCCATTGATGTTTCAATTACTTTATAACGACCCAAAATCTAATGTATAAAATTTTCCTTTGTCATCGAAATCCTAATCAAAGGAGGAAAGAGCCATTACAAATACATGGTTAGAGAAGAGAGCTCAGCTCAATTGAGTTTGCTAAAGGATTCTTGAAAAATCACTTCTTAAAATACAACAAGTCTTGGAATGTGCAAATAGCAAAATCCAAGTATTATATATTTTAGAATTCTATAAGAAAATTGTATGATTGAAACTGGGAGAGAAGTGAGAGTAAGAAACTGAACAATTTCGTCACTTGGAATGGGTTGAGTAATATATAAGTCACTTGGAATGGGTTGAGTAACAAACTGAACAATTTGTGTGAATTATTAATTCAACAATTATATATATATAAGATGAACAACATATCACATCAACAAATATAATCATATTACGAAACATAATCGTACCACCAAATATAATCATGTTTTTCTTGAACACATCACCAAATATTTTCATATTTATTCATACCATCCTTTAAAAAGATATTTTTTGATACTTATTATTTTTTTAAATTATTTCTTAAAACGTATTACGATCTAATTATGTAATAACCTCAAAAATAATACTTGGTTTTATTATTTTTGTGGAAAATTTTACAAGTTGTGTGACTTTATTGGGTGTTTTATGAATTTGGTTTGATGTGAAAATATTGGAATTAAGTGAGTTTAATCTCAAATTTGGACTAAAATGTCTTTATGATTAAGTTTATGAATTTTTTTTTTAATGAAGTAGGGCCCGTTGGGCTTAGCCCAGCCCGGCCCGATGGGCTTTCTCAAGCTCGACTCATGGGTCGGGCTTGGGCTTTGAATTTTCTAAAAAAATCCTGCCTGGCCCAGCCCGATATTTTTTCTCTCCTCTTTAAAGCCCGGCCCGACCCATTGACGAGCCCTATCGGCTACACTTATTATTGACACATGCTGCCTAATCTATAGAGGGTGTTCTTTTAAAAAAAATAGTACAGCCCCATGGCTATGCTCCTTTTGTATTGACACGTGGCGCCTAATCGAAGGGGGTTCCTCTGTTTTTTTATATTGAAAAATAGTATAGCTAGATTTTACGCGAGGGCGCCTAAGCGCTGTGCAGCTGCTAATTTTTTATTTATTTAGTAAATAGTATAGCCGTGCAGCTATACTCGATTTTTTTTTCCTAATTTAAAAAAAATAGTATAGCCGGGTGGCGGTACTGGTTTTTTCTTTTATAAATTGTCTTTAATAAATAATATAAACTAGCGGCTATAGTCTTTTACATACATATACTGTAAGTATTTTTCAATAATACATTCGTGTTCTAACACCTCTCATGTTTTTTTAAAAAGCAATAATACAATAGTCGTATTGTACATGTACGTACGTATTTCTAATGTTTTATTCAAGTATTTTTTACAAAATTTTCAGTAAGACACACAAAAGTCACGTATTATTCTATTCAGTTTAGATTATAAGCACTATCACAATTATAAAAACCTTCAAATTTCCTTTTATTTCAGAGATTGAAAGGTCTTCGTCAGGATGTCAAATTGATGATGCATTCTGTCCTTCAATCTCACAAAGATGACAAAGGCTTAGTAAATAATTATAAATAATTTTTTTTTTTTTTTAAGAAAGGTTTCTCAGAATGGTTACTTTATAGTTAATTTCGTATAGTAGCAACGGTGAAAATTTCCAATTCAGAAAAAAAAGTTCACATGAAATTTTCCCATGGGAAATGATAATGCAAAAGTAACTACCAGACTGTGATCCTACTGTAGTCCGCAATTCTTTGTTGAAGTTGGCCCCAAAATCCAGCCTAGCATTAGCTTGTGACTGCATCCATTCATGACCATACTATCACGATGATCCACCAAAGATGATGCCGGAGCACTTTCACTTGACGATGAACTGTTCCCCACTCCACGCCACCAAGGTTGGGCATAGATAGCTGATTCCAGCACAGTTGGGCACCGTGTTCTGTATGTGGATCTTCATCTTTAGATTTAGCTGGCATCATTCACCACTTTCTCCTAGAAATATATAACCATGAGTTTTAACATAAAACAAAAGTAAGGAAGATGAGGAAAGAAACCAAAACCAACTACTGATCAATAGTCATTGCATAGAAGCAAATGACAGAAAAACACTACGATAAATAAATCTGCTTAGGTGCATCCGAGCTTTGCAAATCCGCTGGCATCGATCCTCCGATTGCTTCTCCATGGACCAGAAAACGCCTTCTCCGCGGGCAATCATGACGCCAGGACGTGCCATGGTCGTCATTCAATTGCTTCTCCGCCAGAAAACGCCTTCTTCGTCATCGATTGCTTCTCCGCCGGAAAACGACGAAAGACGCCTTCTCCGCCCTCGATCCTTCTATTGCTTCTCCGCAGGAAAATGCCTTTCTCTGGCACTTTGCAGTGACTTTCTTAGCCATGGTCGTCATTAGTGGTGAGTGCAACCTCGTGGTCTCCGTTTTGGGATTGAATCTAAAGCTGGGGCGTCATCTGGCTCCCATATAAAATACAAAGTGTAAAAATGTTATTTCAAATACAAATTAAACAAGCTTAAAGAGCACACGGGTAGGACCATTGGCTTTTAACAAAATAAAATTTAAAACTCATCCACCTTATTCAAAACAAAAATAGGTAACCCTTGGTGTACATTTAATATACCTTCATCTTAAAACACATTTAATTGCTGTACATTTGTAACATTGCAGTTTTGTTCTCTCTCGTTTTGTTTTGTACATTTGTAACCCTTGGTTAGCATTTTGACATCTTTTATGTTGCATCTGAATGAAACTTTTGCTCCAATAAATTAGAGAATGGTGATTAGGAGAGTAAATTAGGAGAGTAAACTAAGAGGGTAAATCAAGAAACACACAAATTTGTATCAAAAAATAAAAAATAAAAAAAATTAAACACACAAAACAAAAGGAACTACGATTTCTTCAGAATTTAAACCAAACACGATTAGGATTAGGATTAGGATTAGGATTAGGGCTGGGATTTCTTGGTTTACAAGTTTCCAAATCCAACTGACAATAAGTGACAGCCTTTTTTAAGAAGAAAAATAGAAACCCATATGTAGCAGGGTTTTCTTGGTTCGTAAGTTTCCAAATCCAACCTGATGAGTTTCTTTAAGAAAAATTTATTTCCGTTCATATTACGTAATACTGTTATTTATCCAATCAATTATTGAGTCGGGCCAACCATGGAATTGTTTAAAGAAGAATTAATATTAAGTGTAGTGCCCAAGAAACAAAAATACAAACACTCCTAGTTAGTGTAGTAAACCAATCCTTGTACAATTAGGACTTTATTGCTTTCTATAAATAACTCCTTATTATAGAGAAGTACACAACATACAGAAGTTGCCATATTTCATATTTTAGCATATCTCACTCGGGACAGAGATTTGTTGAAGATCAATGGGGAAGAAAAAGTCGAGGGCCAAGCCTGTTGCTAAGAAGCGAATGGACAAGCTTGACACTGCATTATGTTGCCCCTTCTGCAACCACGGAGGCAGCGTCGAATGAGACATTGACATGAAGAACATGACTGGGGAGGCTCTCTGCAGCGTTTGCCAAGAGAGTTATAGCACAACCATCACAGCTTTGACTGAACCCATAGACGTCTACAGTTAATGGATAGACGAATGTGAGCGGGTCAACACCATTATTGCTGATGATCAATGATTATGATGATGGTGCTGAAGGAAGTTGAGGTTCCACCCCAAAACCAACTGGCAATGAGTTGAGTAGCCTAACTCCTTATAAACCCAGGCTAGGTCCCTTAACATTTCAATATGGGACAAACACTCTCAATACACCCCCGCACGTGTGGCGAACTTTCAAGCCTAACACATGAATAACACATATTGGGTGACATGGGAGCACGTGTGGCCGTTGAGCCCAACACATGAAGCCTTGCTCTGATACTATGAAGGAAGTTGAGATTCCACCCATTGCCAATTGGTTTTGAGATGAGACCTCAACATACTTCAAGTGCTTGCTTAGGATGGGATGTTTGTTATTTTTGTTTTTAAATTTTTTGTGAAGCGATAGAGAGATTAGCAGAATGGGGGTGTTTCAAGTTGAGTCTTGTTCTTGTAAAGGAAGAGAGGGTTGGAAAGTTCGGTGTCTTTTAAAGTTCGTAAAATTTGTATCAATTTTTAATAAATAAATCTGAGGATTGATTGCTAGTTTGTGATTTGAAGAAGTGTGCAAAACATAATTAAATGAAGAGAGGAAATACAAAACTTAATTGAAATTTATTTTCAATAAATAGTTATTTAAAGAGAAACAATTAATTTGTCTGATTTGAGCTCGTGTATCAGTAGGTAAAAAAATTCACACAAAAAAACTTCTGACAATCTCTAATTTGCGCTCAGTTATTTCATCTCAGTGCAACTATTTACAAAGCACTCTTACTAAACGCTTATCATGAACATGATAAACAAGCAGATCAAATTACACAAACAAGCTCTCATATATTCATTCTCGATACGTATTTAGATCTTTGGAGATTCCCGAACAAAATTTCAGCAAGTATCTTGAAGCACACAGATAGAACTAAAGCAAACTACAGGGAAGGACGATACTAGCAGAAATCAGAGCATTAGTTTTTTAGACATTTAGAATCCAGATGACTCAACTAACGAGGAATACGATGCATTTTCATCTGCTGTTGGCTTTCTGCTATCATCCTTATTTGAGACTCTGCTACTAGCCTTCTGAAGTATATCTGTGTCGAGACCAGCCATATCATACAACTCTAGCCTATGGATCTTCGCTGCTTCCAGGTCACCTTCCCAACAGGTTTCTGAAATAATTTCAAGTGCTTTCTCTATCTTGTCCTCGGCCACAAGACCCCCATTTTGCAAGAGGACAAGGTAAACTTGTTCAGCAGAAGCTTTCCGTATCTGTGTTGAGGAAAGAACAAAATATAATCCGTTAAGAGAGAATTCACTCTGAAAGCAAGATGCTTCATGTAAAGGAGGCAATGCAATTAATGAATAGGGTTCATAAATACTTAAACTTCATGGAACCACAAACCTTAGGATAGCGATGACCTAGAAAACTGAGAAGATGAGAGAAGGCCCGAGTGTTTATTGATTCCGAAACTGAAGCAATATATCCAAGTATTGCAATGCCTGCATAAAGTTTGGAGAAGTCCCTTGACCCTTTTAATTCTACTTCCAAAGAATCCAAAACACCGGTAAAGAAAACGAGTGTATGAGCCTGTAAATTGAAATTGAGATCCAAATAAATCACAACTATGTTCACATCATATATAATCGTGAGAGTGGCAAAAGACCACATATAGCTAAAAGTTTCAAGATGATAAAGGGCTAACCTCCATACTCAACAATATCTGTTTGCTAAATAGAATCTCAATGGTCTGCAATACCAAAGAGATTTCATCAAAATCAAGGAACTTGACCAAGCAAGGCAGGAAAATGTTGCACTAGAACTAGATAACAAAAAAATTGTGCAAGCTTAATGTCCAAGTTGAAATATAAGTGGGAAGGAATACAAACAAACAAACATGAGAAAATGAATAAAAAGAAATTAGAGAGCTAATCTAGTTAAGTTTATAGCTATAATTTACTGCGATGATGGGCAAATAGGTTATGAACTTGTTTACACATGGTCGTGACATCCTCTCTCTGAAGCCAGCCAAGGAGGTAAAAGGAAACAAAAAGCTAACTAATTACTTAACTCTGCTTTCTCATATTTTACAACCATGTGGTTACATAATTACATTAACATCAATATCGATATTGATTCCCAAATAAAAAAAGATCTCCAGCACATAAGTTATAGGTATGGGTAAGTAGAAAACAAATAAAGTAATCAAGAAATAAGTACAATAATAAACTAGTCTTGCCCTTTTACTAGAATGAGGGACAGAAAAATTTGGTCACCTAATAGTAGGGCATGCAATCAAGAAAAGAAGGGCCCCCCATTCCTTTAATTGCCATAAAACGATAAGATTCATATTTCTAAGCAATAGGTTTTATCTGGGACTACCTTCAATGCAGGCACAATGACTCTGTCACATCTCCTGTACTCCTGGAGAACCCAAAGCATGTCAGTAGATAGCATATACTCTCTGGACCTTTCCTTCTGGTCTTCACTTTCTACCACTTGAAGATACTCTAATAATGCTGTGAGTGATGCCTTCCTTAAAAAATCTTGCAACCCACCAATAGAGATAACCAACCCAGATAGCACTGATCTGCTAAAACAGCCAAATTGAAGCAATTGTACAAAACGAGGATATGAAAAAGCTGGTACCTACAAGCAAGTACATGATGGGCTCTCCGTCAAAGGACTCCAATTATTTACAAACAAAAGTATAGATTTGGACGGTGTATACTTACCCCCCATTTTAAATCAGCTTTATTAGGAACAATTTCTTCCAACTTTTTCCTGTGTGGTATACGTGGGACATAGGCTATCTTGTTGTACAAAATCCTCTGTAGCACCTTTGCAGCTACTTCTCTCAGTTTATCCATCTTTTCTACCGCTTGCTTACATATTCCTCCAACTATACTGGTAGCAAGATTTGCATCAAACAATGAATACAACTGGTTACTGTCATCACTGTTCTGCAACTCCAGTCCAGAATCGACTTGACCTGATCTTGCAGTGAGACCAACAGAATCTCTCTTGCATAGTATATATGTACATCTCTCAAGGCCATCCATAGCAGCCTCACGCACCCAAGAACCCACATCACCTCTGTTATCAACGGAATAGTCATCAAGAGCTTTCAATAAAGTCGTCATTATTTCGTCCTTGATGAGAAGGAACAAAGACATGTCATCCTCCACATTATCAATACCAGAATGTTCTTTTTCCTGAGCTAATGCTTCACACACTGACACAAGTCCTTTGACAGCATTGACTCGTGCTTCAGCATCTCTATCATCAGGGTTATCCTGCATATGAAGAATAGTCAATAAGGAGATCATCATTTATATTTTGCTCCAAAAGAGGAGAAAGCCGAGGAGATTTAAAACTTCTTTTACACCTCAATTGCACAACAGGTACAAAGCTTCAGGAGCACATCCTTCCACCTATGGGCAAAAAGTTCACATGGCAAAACACCTATCGCTAATGCTGATCCTCTTCTTACAGCTACATTTGGGTCAGTCAAGAGTTCCAAGTACTTTGATGTTATATCACCAGTAATACCAACAGATGCAGCAACCAGATATGCTTGGACGAAGTGCTTCAGAGCATTAACAGCAGCATCCTGCATATCACATTGAAAAACTTGATTCACAATTCAGATATCACAAAGAAATAAAATAAGCAATTAGCTACAAGCCTTCACAATAAGAAATAACCACCTGAATCTGAGAATTAGGATGCCTCAAATTCTCATTAAGTGTATCAAGAAAACTGCGCTTTATCTTTTCTGGCAGTGACACAGAAGATATAGATACACATTCGATGAACCGGGAAACAGCTGAACGCATAATTTCTCCACCTTTTCCACGATAAAGGCGTGCTTTCTCAATAGCAAGTACAACACCAGCAACACGCTTTTGCATATCTGAAGACAAGTTAAACACTATCACAATGGTTTTTGCAATCAAGACCATAACCAGTAAACAAGAACCATTCAGAAAAGGCAAAAATCTTGAATTGATAAAAAAATTAAAAAAATAATGCTTTTATGTACACATTTTTTTCCCTATAATATTGTTTTCATTTCCAGGTATTACTTCTTCCCAAGTTCGGTTCCTAAGTTGGTTTATTTGAAATATACAAAGCTACATACAAAGATTCCTTTTAAATTTTAAATCTAAGAATTTAAATTTAGTGTACTCAGTGAGCTTTTTACTTATATTTCCAAGAGGTAAGAATACCAACCAGTGGAAAGAGCATAATCACATCGATGTAGTGCCAAAACAAGTTCCCCAGCTGCTAGTGTCGCTCCATGGCGCATGCACAAATCAGATGAGAGAGTACAAGGAATTATTTTCTCCAAAGCATAATTTGCAAAATAGTCAGGATCGTATTTAACAAGTGCAGAAAGGGCCTCAGCAGCAAGTTCTCTCAAGCCTTTATCCTGATGACATTGAGTCATTACAAATCTCCATATTTGTCAGCATATTAAACTTGCAATAGCATGCTACAGTAACAAAAGTATTGATGCTGAATGATGAAATACATAGGAATATGGACAAAATTTACAAAAGAAAATCACAATCTATGTGCTACTCAGAGCAAACCATGTATGCCAACAAAAATTTTGTTCTTACAACATTGTTGTGTTTTTTGTTTTTGTTTTTATTTTTTCCTTTTACTGGTAGCAGTCACACTGACAAACACAATTAGTCACTTTTTACAGGTCCTTGGAATCAGGATTCTCACACCCATCAGAGAAACATTCAAAGTTCAGACCTTTTCTTCCTTCTGTATGAATAAAACTACAACCTTCCACTGTTCCACACTACATATAAAAGAATTCATGCTGCATGAATACATGAATTATTCAGTACAGTACACAGAGTCTACCAGTAGCAAACTAAATTAACAACAAAAAAGAGACCTTTGAGAACCAACTTACTACTGACTTAACAACTGTTCTGCCAAAGTAATGGCCCAAGGCCCAAAGACTCGTCGTGTACTAAGAGACCAACCAACAATTTTATGGCTGGTTCAATAACTTATTTTCTTAAGCTAGTTCGTGACACATTTAGTTTTCCGAAGGAGTTACAAACTAGGTGATATCTACAGAACATGCTTTATAAGTTCTATGGTGATATATAAAAACATACTTTCCAGGCACAATTTGGTAGCTATGTTTGTGGAGAAAATAAGCTTAAAGTAACTTAGCAAACAGGTGGAAACTGTACAAGCAGTTGAAATAAATCAAAACAATTCAAGTAAGAGCGTACCCAATGACAAATTTTGCTATACAGCAGCTCATCCACGAATGGATAAAGATAACCCTCATATTGTGCAATAGAGACAGCAACATGAACGTAAGAGTTTACTCGTGAAGAAAGTGAAAAATAGTCAGCAGTATTCACTATGTCAATTCCATGTGGGTAACTACCCTGTCTTCCAACATTCTCCTGAAAAGCGGCTGCAGCTGCTCTTCTACAGTTCACCTAAGCATCATCAAAATAAAATTAAAAAACCTGAATCACACGTTGTATGAAACAATAGTGAAAATAATACTAATAGTAAAGTTAGCACCTCACGATCATAGCAGGCCACTGTTAGAAGATGTGCTGCAAGCTGGTCCAATATATTTCTCATATCCTTGTGATAATATGCACGACCAAAAGCCCAACAAACATAAGCTGCAGCATCCCGTACATGAGATCCAACACTATGCGGACCTCTTCGAATATCATAATGTAGTGCCTGTTTAAAAAATACTCATCATCAGTGCTAATTTCTATCCTCTGCAAGCCAAGCATTTATCTTTCTCGCACTTATGCCCAAAAAGCGATTAAAAAATATATAGATAGGTATTACTAGAAAAGGATTCAAAAGTGATCATGATATATATATATATATATATGCATTAGAAATGTCAAAGTTTTCTAATTCAGCATTTACATTGATCATTAATCTTTCACTAAACTTCAACAGAGCAACAGCACCATGTTAGAACAACCTAGTGCAGAGAAAGTTTCAAGCTCAACATTATCTAAGGCCACAAAACCAAAGTAGAGTTCAAATATGACATACGTACCAAGAAGTATAGTACACCAAGATCATAACATAATGAAAAAAGAAACCAAAGGAAAAGAGAAAAGGCATTCAAGCTATAATGTAAATGTAAAATCATTTCATTATTGAGGGAAAACTTTTGTCATTAATATGGCATACACTTTGATATGGTTGAACAAAAAATTTCAACTAATATACACTAGATTTATAAGTGGGTAAGAGAAATATCAATTTTCAAGACACCTTCACGACAACAGGTACAACTTTAGGAAGGCTGATAGGTAAAAGCAACCCTCTCCGTGCCAATTCAGCCAATGCTAAGCAACCACCATGCCATGACCCATCACCCTGGAAAATATAACATCTCAGCACAAATGTTTGAGCTACAAATTTGGTATAATTTCAACTAATGAATGCACATAAAATGCCATATCTTAGAGGGTTATGGTACACCATTTAAATATGAAAGATTTTCCAACATGAACAGTTTTAACCATTTTAATGGTAGGTGTGTGGAACAATAAGCTAAAGAAAGCACCCACACTATACCTCGCCTGGTGAAAATAGCTCCAAGACAGATGACAGGACCTCCTCTGAAAGAGCAGATGAAAGACATGAAGTAATGCGGCCAATACCTTTTGCAGCAGACCAACGCACAACAGTGTCCTGCATAAACATACTATTAGTAACAAGTAAATATCACATGAGCAAAGGTTCCCGGCGCTTCATGGGGCGGACGTTCGCAGTAAAGATAAGTTTAATAATAAAAGAGAAAAAATAAAAAACTAAAACAAGGTTGAAAAACTGCCAATGTCAGTTTCTCTCTGGTTCAACCTATATCCATGCAAAAGAAACTCACATTTGTGGTTTGATAGGAGACTTAAAACTTATGGAAGAAGATGAAAGACAGGCATATTGAAATTAGTCCATGTCAAAAATAATTGCTCACATCCCAAAAGGGAAGAGGAGATGTGATGAGCATTTATTCCTCAAGGTCCACAAACTAATTTGAGGACAGCACCTCATGGATTAATCAAAAAGGTTGGTGAAAAGGATAAACCAGTTAGCTAAATTAAACAACTGTAATTACCACAAAGACAGATTGTTCCTCATACCGTATCTCTCAACCCAGTGAGTAACATCTCAATAATCTCTTCTACGACTTCTGGAACATCCATTTCTTCATCTTGCAGGCAGCTGGAACTTGGTTCTGAGTTTGAATCCTCAGTATTCAAAGCATAATTGCATTGACCCGTTTTTTCAGATGCAGACAAAGTAATGTTCTCTCCCAATGTTCTTTTCTTTCCCTACATCAAAAGTCCATGGTTAAGGCAAGAGAAAGCCATCAGAGAAAAAAATAATAGTAACCAGAAGAGATCAGGGCTTCTTTCCAAAGGCCACACATCCATTGTAGTCCTGAATTTTAATCAATGTACAGAAAGAAAAAGAGGTTGTGTTTATAAGTCAAATGCAAAGAATCGCTTAATGTGCAACCCCACTCAGAAAATTTATACTTCTAAATACTCCAAAAAGTGCAACAAACAAAACTGAAAATAAAAATACCCAAGGTAGGACATATAACTGGAATTGCAAAGTATATACTTTCCAGTTGAAATGAAATAAAGTTTAAATAAATTTAAGCATCTTAACCATTGATGTTCAAAATTATCCTAACTCAATCGAAGTTCAGAATTTAAAAAAAGGGTAAAGAATTTAGCATTTCTAACCACATAGCGCCATGAAGGTGTATGATGAGGGAGGCAAGTAAGCCCAATCCTCTGAGTTAATTTCATCAGATACTTGCGAAGCAATGGACTTCGAGATGCATTGCTAGAATTGATCAAAAAAGAGGTGTCATTCCAAATAATAGGAACCACATCAAGCAAGAGTTTCCGCCCACCAACCTGTCTATGACAAATAGTATTAAGACATTGAAATATTAAGACCAAGGCAGTATGAATGGCAACCAATTTTGAAAATAGATATCTGATGTAAGTAAATTGTAGCATCCATAAGTGATCCAGCACAATTGAAGCATTTGTATCAGAAGTTAAAGGAAATTTTAATCAAAAATGGATATGGTCAAATATGTTATCAGGTTAAAGCATCAAATGCAATATGCAACATGCAATCCTCTGAAATTTCATTGTACTTGCTAATTTATACTTGAGTGTTTTGTAGGGTCACAGTTATTGCTCTTTAAGACATTATCTTTTTATATAATTAAGATGGAACATTGCAAACTATATTTGGGTTCAGAATAGTACGAACAACAAAGAAGTAAAAGCAGACCTTGAAAACAGCAGCCAGTGCTTCTGTAGCTCCAAGTAACCGGAAGTGATTGATGACATCATCCATCAGAGAAGATAGGACTTCATGTGCCCACTCAACAAAGCTGAGGAAGAAATGGGTAAGAAAAAAACAATAATATGAGTGCTCTTGAATTTCAGCATAATAGCTAAGAAATAAATTACGATAGATGCATGCACATGAGCATGTGTGTGTGTGTACATGAGGTTAAGTATATTCATATGAAACTTATCACGTTCTAAGCCACTGGATGAAAATCTAACAGTTAAAACAACAACCTTTTAGAGCATGTAAGTAATGATATGTTTCCTATTAACCGTTGGATTAAGTAAACTGTTAAATAAGTTGACATCAGGTCCTCTCTATATGTATACACACAAATGTACGCTCATCATGTTTATGGGAATAATAAATATCAGAAGAACAACCTTCTATTAAAATAAAATAAAAATAGCAGTAAAACCAATATCTAGATTTGAAATGTGTTCTTCAAAAAAATCGGACAAACATATGGTGAAGCAGAAAGAAAAACAAGAATGGATCAACTTGTATTCTCTTGGCTACAAGGTTAAATACCAATAAATACAACGTGCCTAATTTCACAGCTAGCACTCATTTACAAGATCGATCAATTATTAAACCCATAAGCATGCAATGTTAAAGTAGAAAGTTGGTAAGCAACAGTTTTATGACCTATATGCATGATAAAAGAAACCTGGAAAAGGCCTTTGGCATGTCTGGACGCGTTAGAAGCTTTGATAGCAGCAAAGCAGCTATCGTACGCATAGGGCCAGCATTTGAAAGGTAATCTTTGGAGAACCCTATTATCCTCAATACCAGAGGAGCTGGCTCAAGTTTTCCAAGGTTACTGTTGTTTGCAATGCTAGTATCAACAGTGGAGATATCGAACGGAACCAACACAAGTATAGAAAGCCACAAAAGCATCACACATTTAGCCTCCATCTCTCCTGTACTTTCCTGTCGCAGTGATGACACTGAACTTGTGTGATGGCACTTCTCTAAGAGAGACACAGCAAGTTCCAAGTCGGATACTTGATGAGGGAAGAACCTGACAACAGCCTTGTATCCGCAAACTGTGACCAGAGAATAGATAATGATACATATAGGTTTAATTACTTTAAGAATTTCATCTGACGCTGCACCCAATTCAACTGTTTTGGAGCGCACAATAAACATCAGCGGGGAAACGATGCTCTCCAGGTAAGGTTCTACTAATTGACCCTGTTCTTGATACTTGTCCATCTACATACACAAAATGAGCAACTTCTTAACATAATACAAAAGCATTCTTTCAAGTTGAACATGCTTTGAAAGACAAATTTAGAAACAAACTTGAATTAGTGTAAATCACAAACTCCATGACCAAACCTAAGTTATATATAATCACTAGATATTGGTTTTACCACAGTCCACCTCCCAATTGCTCCAAATGAGTCCAACTCCAATCACAAAACCCTAGTCTTAATGCCGTGGATCCTAAAAATACAAGAAATTGAGTACAACGAACAAATGCAAAATCAAAACCAATTCATTTCAGTGCCACAAAATGGGTGTCGATCACAAACCTAAATAAGCAAACTTAATTCATATCTTCTTCACCTAAAATTGTCTCTAATCACAAAGTTGATAGAAATGGTCTTATCTAATAGCAATTCCAAATGGGTTCAAACCAAAAATCCAATCTTGCAAATGCAGCAAACAATAAGAGAGATGGAAGAGAGAGTTACAATGGATCGGATCTTGTGGGGAGCGGAGGGATCGGAGACGCGTCCATTGGATACGATGTCGTTCAAGATGGACTTGACGAGCTTCCATTCTTGAAGGAAGTACTTTTGGAGCACTGCCTCCTTGGCACCATGCTCGTCGTCATCTTCCTCACCCATTGGCACTGATAGTGCCAACTCCATCTCATGTTTGTGCTTTGGGTTTTCTTCTGCCATGGCTGCCATTTTCTAGGAAGAGAAATGAGGGAGAAGAAGGTCTTCAGTTCCCGCCTTTGTTACTGAAACTGGGGCTACTGAGCGTTGGGGAGAGTTCAGTCCCTGTCTAGAATGACCAGAAGTGCTCACCTGAGAACCAAATTTTGAGGGACTCCGAGCTCCAAACAGATCTCACCCGTTGGATTAATCCAACGGTGTTTTATATAGTAGCTTTAAAAGTCCAAGAAGAACCCAAAAAAAAAACCTTTTGCGGTTGCAAGGTGTAACCCGTAAAAAAATTTCATTAGATGGAGATGATAGGAAAGAGAAAAAAGAGACAGGAGTTGGGTTTGCGATTCGGGTTCGTGAAGTGGGTTACAGAAACGGGTTGGAAAGTCCATATGGGTCTCACGAGTTGTTTAAGTTACTAAGACTACAAGCCGTTGGATTAATCCAACGGGTGATATGTGTTTGGCGCTCCGAATCCCTCAAAATTTGGTCCCCAGGTTAGCACTTCTGCTAAAATGACATCAATTTTGGTGTCGTTTTTCGATTAAGCATCCAACTTAATTTGATTAGTTTTCGGTATAAATAATAGCAATTTAATTTTGTTATAAAATTAAATAATCAGAGTATGGAAGTACCATTGAATATTGAGAGTAAAATTATATTTGCTCTTTCTGGTGTTTATACTGACATAATTTCTTTTCAGATAGAATTCACTGGCACTCAGGTTTCTCACTCTCACTTCTTTCCTCTCACTCTTCCTTTCTTCTCTTCTCTTCTCCGTTGGTGTATCTTTGCAGGATGTCTATTTATAGGCAAAGCAAATGGCACCTGTGAGTGGTAAGGGAGACATCACGATGCTTCTATCCAACATCATCATTAACCTTTTGACTACTATCTCCTTATTTTCTTAATGTGGGCTTCATCATTTCCTTTACAACAAATTTATCAATCTAATAATAAATCAATTTATTTTTTATATAATAAAACCGATAGTTTAAACTGCTACAATTGATCGAAAGGGATCAAACTCGTGTAAGGAATCAATTGAACTAAGTACATTGGCCTAATAAGGGGTTAATATATTGTATTGCTTGATGGAAATATTACAGGATATGCATAGACAAAACCTCATCCGCACTTCCATTCTTACTCTCATTTTCTTCTTTATCTAAGCATAAAAAATGAAAATAAAAATGAAATTGAAATGATTATCAAAAAAACCCTATAAAATTTAGATTTTAAGTTTTAAATCTTGAGTTTACCCCAAAACTTTGATTCAATCCACCGTGAGTGAAGGTGCTTTGTCTAAGCTCAAAGACTAAAATCATTACTTGCAATGTTGTGTTGCCTTTTGTTTTTGTAGTCAAATTAATGTTAATCTGCGCTAATTAACTTGTACAAGTCTCCAAAAAATAAACGCATTCAAATCATCCGAGGCAAACTTTCGCCGCACTTAAAACATGCAGGTCCCCATATTAATCAACTTCTTCTTTATATAATATGCCAATCAGTGAAGCTGTTATTGAGTTTGAACTTTGAACACATGAGTTAAATTGAACCCAAAGTCTCATCTATAAAGCTAATAGCTTACCATCCTCATGAGTTCGCAGCAATATTGTGGCAATGAATTAGGGTCAGCTAAACCAAAAAATCATTCTATGTACCAAGCCTCACGATTTCCTTTAACAATTGCCCTTTTTTTTTCTCTTATCAACAATAGTCGTCCACAAAATTCAGACTTGTAATTCCCTCTAACAAAGTGAAGAATAAGTGTTATTAGACCAAATGATCATTAACAAGATGCTCCCAGTGACTCATAATTACTGTTGCATATTAACCAATTAATGTACAAAGGCACGTAATCAACCTTATTGATAGGAGTTTAAGGATTCATTTTCTATTACAATCGGATATATGTCACATTATTCTTGTATGAAAAAAGAAAAAAAAAAACATCTTTAAGTAACAACATATAAAAGAACAATATTAAACCATGACACAAAGAAAAACTTGGTATATTCACATCCCTTCATAGGCTTCATTGTGTGTATTTCATACATTGATATTAACATGAACAATTAACATATATAAAAGAACAAGATTAAATTAAACCATGACACAAAACCAAAACGCATGAAATCCTCAAAAGGCTTAGCTACCTAAAGCCATCCCTCAGGGCTTCTTTGCAGCTCGGTACCTTTGAGCAAATCTATGAAACAAAGCCAGAGCATTGCTGGTGACCTCAGCCACATTCAGCACCTTCCCTTTAATGGTGGCCTTCAACTTGCTCATGTTCTTCCCTGGAAGCTCATCCACGCAACTGTATGCATCAGTTAAAGCTGTGCTCACCCAAGTCTCAACATTGCTTATGTGCCAAAACAAGTCATCACCCACAGTTGCTTGCCCTAAACGACGTAGTTCTTTAATGGACTCACTGAGTTGGGCCACACTATCATTGATCTGGTTCAAGCAATCATGCACAACTTGGTATTCTCTGGCCTTCAGTTCCTTGAGCTCTCTTGCCACCTTGAGGACATATGCTCTTGCGTACTGGGCCCGGTACAGGCTCACGGACAAGGCAACTTGGGCCAGCTGCTGTGGGCTTTGGATGGTCATGTTGGGCTTGATGTAGGTGGAGAGGCAGTGAACGCATAACTTTGGGTAACGGGTGGTCCGGCACGAGGCCTCGATGTAGGCCCGGGCCTTGGAACGTCGAGGCTGTTGAGGATGGCTAGCAAAGGAAGGCTCAACACTGCTCAAAAGGCAGAGAATAGAGAGGAGGATGAGCAGCAAGGAGAAGCTGAATTTGGCCATATTCTGGTTGAGAATTGAGATGTTGTGAAATGGAAAGAAGGGTTTTGTTTTGAACTCTGAGTTTGAAGAGAGATGTAATGGGGCAAGAGGATTATATAGGGGTTAAGATGTTAATTAAACTAGGGTTATCACATGGGACACATGGTTAGCTTAACGTGCGCTTTACGTGCATTAAGCACACACAAAATTTTGTGCATGGATTATTGTATTGAGGTCTAGAAGAAATATCTGTATAGAATAAATAAGATTGGATCAACATTATGGGATGACAAAGAGATAAGTATCTGTCCACCATCTGCATTATTTTTGACAATGCAAGCAAGAAGCTCTAACTTTAAGTAATGCCTGGCTGGCTAGGTCGACCTTTGATTGTGTAGTTGTGCTTACCCAACATTTGTAGCACTTCATGGGAAAGACCACGTGTTATATGTTTGTCAAAGTTTCATGTAGTTTACGTTTTCATCATTTTACTTTGTTCACTTAATTTGATACTGTCCGGGTCATCAACTTACATATCTTTTATAATATGAATGTGTTTTTCTTATCGTATTCGTCTATTTTGTTAGTCAATAGAAGGTTATGTGAGAAATCACACAATAGAAGGAGATTCTATCTCAAAATATGATATTAGCTACGTGTCATAACATAAGTGAATTAGTAACATCATGTGACAGTCACAAAAAAATTTCTCTCATGCATCCAAACTTGTGACGTTTTGAGCTTCCACCTTTGATTAACCTCAAATTCGAAAATCTTAACTCAAAACTCCAGCGTGATGTCCAAAAGAAATCAGCAAATAAAACATAAGTAGAGACCCTGTTTTCATTTGATAATCCCCGTCGATCCGTCAACGAAATTCTCTCGAGTATATAATATAGAGAAAATGTTTGATGAATGAAATTAAGAAATTAACGTAAAATTATTGTTTGTATTAAACTAGTGTAAACAAGAACTGTTTAGGGAACATAATCCTTACACAAGGGTTATGAGATACTAGAATAATGCAACAAGGAGACACATCACACCACTGACCAATCAATCACGTGGGTATAGGTGGTTTTCCCGAAGATCAATCAACAAATGGACCTTTTCCTTGGCTACAATCTTGGAATATCTTGCATGCGTTGCATTGAGTGAGATTGTATGTTACTTTTGTCTTTGTTTCACAGACAAAACATAATCACTGCCTGCAAAATAACCTTCAATTGACAGTTATTCCCTTCTATAAAACATGCTTTCTTTTTTTTTCCATTTACCAATGAATGTCAACGAGGCCCAGTTTTCTATCAAGATGAGCATGTGAGAGATACGATAAACTATATTGCATGCTTTGTCCCAAGACTCCCAAATCACAAGGCAAGAGGAAAATAAAAGCCCCATACAAAACACCGTTGACAACCAATTGGCACATTGATGCATATCAGGGGCTCAGGGCCAGGCCATATCAGAAAGAAAATCTTTAAAAAGAACCAAATACCATCACATAATAAAACGGATCTGCTTGACCAAAAAAATAATAAAATAAAATAAAATAAAAAGGATCTGAATCAGTTAAATTTTGATTCAACTCTCCATATGCAATCAGAATATATTCAATGGCAGTTATTTATCACAAACCCTTCATTCTCAATCAGAACTTCGATCTTCATTACATACTACCTTTTACCCTAAGAGATACACAAATACATAAATTTCGGAAACTAAATAAATAAATCATCGCTCTAAATG
Organism: Prunus dulcis; assembly: GCF_902201215.1. NCBI lineage: Eukaryota > Viridiplantae > Streptophyta > Magnoliopsida > Rosales > Rosaceae > Prunus > Prunus dulcis. The sequence continues at coordinate 15,617,699 of NC_047651.1, forward strand.
CTGCATGACCATGAGTATCACATTAAAATTCTGAACTCATTTTCCTCATGGTTTTTTATACACTCAGTTTCTAACAAACAGTGAGAACATATGTGCGTATCAGTTATTACACAAACACTTGCACCAGCACCGAGAGAGAGAGAGAGAGAGAGAGAGAGAGAGATCATTTGAGTAAGTGTTTAATAGCTCATTTCATCTTACAATTATACAAAGGAAAAACCACAAACAACAACAACATATTATGAAAGCAACAGACTATAAAAACACACTGCATACCCATATGAACATTGATTGGCACAGATCTGGCCCGTCATTCAGCAACCTTCATGCCAGAGAGATAAACCCGACTTTGAATCACACTGCCTCCAATCCAGAAACCAGGCATAACCATGAGACCAACCTTAGGCTTTTGATCACTTTCATCCATTATTAAATTCTTCACCACACTGTCCATATAAACCTCCGAGAACTCACTCCCCCTCTTGACCTGAAAGACCTCAACACGAGGATCAAAAGAATAAGCCAACCTATGCAAAAGCCATATTGACTTGGCCAGTTTTAGAAAAGCCTGGTAAAAAGGAGTCCTTGGATGCCCCCCACCCATTACATAATTTCGTTGATCTAAATTCCCGAAAAACGAAGTCTCCATTTTTGGGTGAACCACTACCAGGTACTTGCTCCTACAAAATCTCCCAAAAACAGAATCTGGATTTTGGCCAAGCATGTCCAATGGATCCATGTCCCGTAGTGTAAGAAATTGGTGGAAGAAGCTCTCCTTAGTGACTGTAAGATTGTCTAAGTTAAGGGAGAAGCTTTCCTGCTGAAAGCCACTGAACATTCTTTGGCAAATATGGGACTCAAAGGCATACTTCTTGTGAGGTCTCTTTGCATAAACAACACTGGGTTCAATAGAATTGGCTGCTGCATCAAGGTCCCACCCAGCTGCCTTCATCATGTTAATCAGCGGCTTAGAAAAATCATGAATAGCTTTGTATGCAGCTTCAACAACTGAAGTGAAGAGATCGGAAGTTAGATCCACAGGCGGAAAACCATTTTCATCAGCGGAACCTTCCGATTCTTTGGTAGACATGCCCCTGAGCTTTAGATTCTTTTCCAACTTTGCTTGCTTCTGTTTTGCCTCCTCAATATGCTGCTGAAGCTGAAGGATTTCAGAATCTTTATTCTGGATTTCAGATTGGAATTTCTTAACCATAACCCCATAGGTTTTCAGCAGAATTTGTTGTTCTTGAATCTCTGCAGCTAGGCGGGAGTCCTGTGGAGAAACACAAACTGGGCTGGGATTGTTCTCCCTGTAGAAGTGCTTAAGTTCAGAAAGGTTTTTTAGCTCAGAAATTACAAGTTTATCTGCAGCTTGAATTTTTTCAGGGTCATAGGGAGTATGAGCAGCTTGGAGCTGGATGTAAGCTGACTTCAGGGAAGAGATGTTCGTAAAAACCTTAGATATCAAGGCTTCCACAGCTTCTGGATTCTGATTCATGGCCTCTTCCATGGGTTGTGGATGAACCTTTTGGTTATTGCTGAGTTGAGTATCTCTTGCTCCAGTGGGTAGCATAGCTACTTCCAAAAAGAGTGGTTAAATTGACTTTCTTCAGAAAAAACACCAAAACTACAAAACCTGCAAACTTCAGCATAAGTGTTAATTGCATAATCTGAAATCACGTGATGACACAAAAATAATGTAGGTTATCCGAAAGTACGATATCACTGCTGTGTTCTTCCATCCAGCATACACATATATCAAAAAAAATTAGTCCATAGACATTCAGATTAACAAGTATTCACTTATGAATATGACTCAATAAAGATGTGTGTTCCCAGGTTTATGCATAAAGAATTGAATTCTGAACAAAATTTCCTGACAATGATAGGTTTGCATAAACTGACAGACAAGTCTCATGAACAAATCCATGCTAGAATCCCTAACCAAGACATATGCCATACACTCTTCTTATATTGTCACTTCAAATTCTAACATATACCATTTCTTGTATAAGAGAAAATCCACCATGAATAATACATCTTTGAAGATTACAATTTTATTTTCCAGAATTTGGACACTTCAATGAAGCATTGAAATGTATCAGGTAGTATCAGAAAATAAATTCTACCCAGAAAGGATCCTAAATGGGCATTGCACCCCAGTAGAAGTACTAATGCTACTTAGAAAGCACTTCTTGTATGACTTTATCACAGTACTTCTACTCAATCTTTGTTTTAGTTTTCTTTTCAGAAAGTGACAGGACATTTTATATGGCCAATTGTAAAATCGACAACCACACATTATGTTTAAACTTTATTTCTCATGTTCTAACTTATAGTAACACCCTATAACTTAGATATACAAACTAGATAAACACGCAAATACCTCCACAATCTAAACATTAAAGGTATCAATTCCAGATTGACACCTTATATGTGGACACAGCGAATCTGCTGACCTTATATCTTGGAAAAGCATGGGGAACATGTAACGTATATGCATGTACACTATAAACACAAATAATTCAAAATTGCAGCTCCCATTCTTCTGCATTCGTCAATTGATGGCTTGCAGAATGATAACTATGATAAGATATGATCTTCTTTAGTGCAGGAATCTACTTGAGGCTAATTTTTTTTTTAATGCAGGAATCTAGTTAAGGCTAACCATTACACCTGCCTTTCTATGTGTATGTAATTAAATGTATCACGACTACATGATATGCATTATCTTCACTTTCCTATGCTCAAGATTGTCCTTACACTTAACACTATGATTGACAGAAAAAACGAAAAACACGGAGAGAAGCTTGACTATCACACAGAACAACCGATGCTAAAATATAAGTAACTAATAATTATGACCTGCTCCACCGCATCAACGAATGAATGAATAAGTTCAAATTAATATGAACACCCAAAATACGTAACTAAAACATTAGGAGCAAATTACAAGCAACAGTCCTAAAAAAGTCAGTTAATTTACAGAAATTAGTCATAATCTAATAAAATGGTTCACATAAAAAAGCATTGTACAATTCTCTGTGATTCATGCCCAAAAAAATCAGATAATGGGTACAAATAACAATCTAAGAACAAAACTTGAAATTACAAGACAGATATTTAAAATAGGAAAAAAAGGAAGAACCCAAAACATATATTGCAAAAATGAATGGGCATCAGCTGCTAACCTATTAGGAGCACATATCTGCCACAGACCGCATCTGGCAAACATAATAAACAGCCTTCAACCTAAAACACAGTAGAATATTTTTAATTAACAGCACAAATCATTCAGAGGACATAAAATACATAAAATTTCTGTTTGCTTGTACTGATTTTCAGCTTGTCGTCATAACCAAATACACTTACCCAATACAAGCGCCCTCCTTTCAACCTCAACGGAGATCGCAATCCTGACGCCTCTCGAAGCCCTAACCCTAAGAGTACGATTGCAACTCTTCCAATCGTTCTCTCTTTCTCTCTCTCTCTCTCTCTGCGAGACCAGAATAGTGTGACAGCTGGGTGGGTGTACGATCAGGCTCAGCAAGCCCTAATTGGAAACTTTGGGTTGTTCCAAATTCCAATACTACATCACCATATCGGTAACTATAAAACGCATTTTTTTTGTCCTTTTCTTTTCACTGTTCGATAGAAAAGGAATTTATAATTTATCCTTTTTTTTTTTGGGGGAGTTACATGGGTTGACAAAATTAAGCACAGTGGGCTGGGCAACTCCAGCCCATTCATCTTTAAGTAAAGGGGTCTTATATTTGCACCCATCAATTTTGACAATACACCAAGCACTAAACGGTCGGCCATGCATGGAATTTTTTTTTTCCCATTATAATCATGTCTTAATTGACAATTATAGCCGTTACTTGATTACATCTAACAATCACGTTAACATGATAATTATGAAAATATTTTTTAATATAAGCAATTATCTAAATTATAAGAGTAGAAAAGTTTCTCGCAGTACTGGTATGCAAGTTAAGACCTTTTTTTGGGTTGAATTCCATTTAAATTATAATAACAAAGAGGTTTTTTAAACACTCATGCTACTGGTATGAAAATTAAGACTCTTTTCTGAGTTAAACCCTGTTGGCTATGTAAATGCCCTTTCTACTAACATTACTGTCCTCCCCTTATCCTAGCTTCTTTTGTTTTTGGTTTTTTTTTTTTTTTAACATGCTTCTCCTAGCTTCAGATGTCTAATAATCAGCATGATAAGTTGCCCCACTCTATTGACGCTATTATTATTATTATCATTTTTTGTTTAATATTAATATTAATTTTGGAAAATACTATTATTATTGTTTGTTTTTGTTTTTATTTTGTTTTTATTATTATTTTGAAGGAAATCGATTTTTTTTTTTCCATTCCGTCCTCTCATAATATCGCTTTATATATAAAATAAAAAATACATTTTGCTTATTTACTTCCATATATAATGGCTTTATTTTGAACCAATAGATTTTTGTGCCTTCCAAACCGAAGGCAAGGAGATAAATTGTATTTCCACTGCAACTCCAAATGCTCACTTCCTTGCGCTTCTTCATAGTGACCAAAACCCAATAAGAAAGTAAAAGGAAAAATGCATTAAATATATAAGATAAAGAAACCAAGGTCATTTGATGCGAACGGGAACGGCCGTAGCTGAAGAAGCAAGGAAAAAAGCTCAAAACTTTTCACATCTCAATATCCCAGCTCATTTCACCTAGAATCTCAAACTGTAAGAATAAACTTCTCTTTTTCTTTTACTTTCTTTCTGGGTTCTCTGCAATTTAATCTTTCTCAAATATTACTTTGTCAATCGCAATAGATGCAACATACCTATTTATGTTTTATATTTTCCGATAAAGAATTTGTGGACTTGCGAGATAAAGCCCGGTTCAGAGCCACCATTGTCACAAGTCCCACAAACTCAGCCTCAAAGAAGACGAAAAGGGCCTTGGTGGAGTACAAGAGCTTGGTCACCGAAGACGGCTCGCAGCAGCTCAAAGAGTACGTTGATTCGGCTTACTTGAGGCCTGTACCGCCTCCATTGGGTGACCAAAACTCCAAAACTCCAAAACTTTGAGGAGGGTGATGTGGTCGATGCGGATTATAAAGATGGTGACAACAATTCCAAGTACAGAGTGGTGTTTGAAAACCCTCCAGATTTGATTGAATTTGAGAGAGAGCGTCTCAGATTGCATCAAGATTGGGATGCTGGCAAATGGGTTCGGCCCAATAAGCAGGTATGCTATCTTGGGCATGACCTGGGTTTTTTTTTTCCCTTTCAAAGATTGTTTCTTTCGTTCTTTCTTGGTGGGTTTTTTTTCCTTTTCTTTTCATGCGGTTAATTAGTCTCTTAATCATGAGTATTCATTTCCGTGAAGTCTGAACATGGTAATTTTTTCTCTGCAAATAGAGCTACAGATGAATCAGATACTGCATTTTGTTACTGAAATGGAAATGCAAAATAATTCAGCAAACACGTCTAACCCTAATTGTTCACTCTCAATTACAAATTGAACTGAAATCCGTCAATTGCCTCAACACTAGACAGTCAGTGAGAGAGTTTCAAATTCGAAACCTTATTCAGTTTGAACACCAAAAATCAGTTTCTCGTCATACTAATGAACCAGACGCCTTTTTGTTTCCCATTTTACATTTGAAGTGTGTGTTTTCTTTGTGTGTTTCAGTTTGGTGCTTCCATTAACAAAACCCAGATGATTTTCCAGAAATTATTCGAATCCCTGGCTGAAATTAGTGAGTAAAATCTGTTCAGTTTCATTGATGTTTAATTTCCAAGTTATGAAGTGTTTACTGATCAACAAATAAGGCCACATGAATGAACAAAAGAAAGAAAAACTGCCAGTGAAAATGGCTACTGAAATACTGAAAGTTACTTTAGATGTCGTGTCAATGAAATTGGGCTACAAATTTTGATTGTGAGAGTTTTTGTACCTGTGGGATAATGTGTTTAACATTTCTAGAACTTTGATGTTGGCTGTAATTCTTTACCCCACAACATTCATATATCTGGTCAGTATAGGCAAAATTTTTTATAAGAATACTTGTTGAGGATAAATCTTCCTGTTTTTTATATTATAATTTATCTCCCATACTTAGAATTACACAGTGAATGGATGCTTGTAGGTTGTACATGGTAATGGCGGCTGCAGTTACATCTGGTAACTATCCAAAAAGTGTTAAGCTTCATTCTTCCAAGTTTGTCAGGTCCAGAGTTATAGCTTTGGGTCTTTATCCCATGTTTTACAAACCTCCTCATGCTTTTCGCCTGAAACTCAGTTCTAGCAGCTGTTTCTTCTGCATACCTCAGCCTCTACTAGTGAACAATTTCAAGTAAGTTACCATGCAAATTGATACTGTGTTAGGAATGCGTGGTTTGATGTGCTTATAGGAAATGAGTGACTTGTTATTGCAACATGATGGCTTTTTAAGAATTAGTTTGAAAGCCAGGCTTTCCTTTCTTCTCTTTGGCATTTGAATGTCAAAAACTCTTAGATTTGTGAAAGCTAGCTTTATAAAGTAGTACATAGCACTGAAACATATTAGTATTAGGAAAATCCACAAAGTAGTTTTAAGGCAATCTTATTGAAATTTGCCCTCTGCCTATAATTTGGGGTCTCCTTTTGAATTGTACAGGAGGATGACATGGTCTATCAGAAGCAGTGTGGATAGCAGCGGGTTGGACCCATCTCCAACAAATGGCACTACTGGCACAACACGTTTAATTAGGGCTATCCAAGCTATTCAAACCAAGTTAGGTGGCAAAATTCGAGAGCTAAGGAGAGGTTTCCTATTTAAAGTACTCTTCTTCTTAGTGGGTTTCTATTGTGCAACTGCTTATGCTACTGTGATTGGGCAAACAGGCGACTGGGACATTCTATCTGCTGCCTTTGCTGTGGTTGTTGTGGAGGGGATTGGAGCCCTCATGTACAAGGCTTCTCTTCCTTTACTAATGAAGACTAGGAGCCTGATAACCATGTTTAATTATTGGAAAGCTGGGCTTTCCATGGGTCTCTTCTTGGATTCATTTAAATATGAGTTCAATGACATTTTTGGATTCAGTAGCCCCTTCAATTTTGAATTTGATGCATTTTCAATGTTCTTATAACACGTGGCTCTTTCGAATGCTGTTTACTGAAATGGAGGATTGAGAAATTGTGATTGGTAAACATAGGTCGTGACCTGACTGCAATAGTGGGCATGGGGATAAGAAATGGTGGCATGGGAGGGTGAACTCCGTCCCTCCACTTTTCCATCTCTATTCCCTACATGAAGTTGAAAGCCTCGTACTTTGCAAGGGATTTTCTGTGTACTGTCCATGAAAACCATATTCTTGAACAAATATGGTACTGTACACTATTTCTTCAAGTGTGCTGATTCAATTACATACTCATTTGGTTTTGCTTTAGTGCCAGTTTGTTTTTTCGGTCGAACACTTTAACATCAGTTGAAGGTAGTTGAAATAATAATCTCTTTTTATTTATCAGATTGCGGCTGCACTGGGAAAGAAGAAGACAGAGGAGGTTGGTGCAACCATGAAGTTTAAGTCAACTGGAAAAAAGATGCTCCTAAAGATGGGAAGAAAGGGAAAATTCAGTTTATGCCATGTTGGCAAGCATGGACTAGAAACCCAAATAAGCCCAAGAAACGATCTCCCTTGAGTAGGATGGCAAAAGGTGCTCCAAAACTTTCACCCTATTCTGATGGTATTGATCTCCCTTTCTCGGATGAAGAAGAACAAGAGGAAGAAAATGTAGACAAACAAAATTTTAAGCCACTTGATGCGTCCATAACAGACGAGTTAAAAATGCATGAAAAGGACCTTGCTTCCCATGCTGATGATTAGGCAAAACAGGAGGCCCTTAAAAATGATCATGATGCTTTCACTGTTGTTATTTGAACATGGTCTTTGGTATGTGATGGTGAAGATGGCAATGCTAATGTCAAGGATATAATAACAGAAGATTTTTCTGTGTCGGCTCCAGGAAAGGAACTTCTAAAGAATGCATCAGTGAAGATATCACATGGTAAGAGATATGGCTTGGTTGGGCCTAATGGAATGTGCAAGTGTACCCTCTTGAAGCTTCTTGCTTGGGGGAAGATTCTAGTACCAAAAAGACATTGATGTGCTTTTGTTTGAAGAGGACACAGTTGGTGATGATGATAGAACTGCTCTTGAAGCAGTTGTTTCAACTAATGAAGAACTTTCAAAGCTCCCGAAAGAGGTTGAAACTTTGCAGAATTCGGCTTCTGCTTTCAGCTGTGAAGAAGAGGGCGATCATGACGATGATGACAATGCAGGAAATAAGCTTGAGTTGTACGAAAAATGGCAGTTCATGGGGTCATACGCTGCTGAAGCTCAAGGTTCAAAGTTTTTACTGGGTTGGGCTTCACAAAGGATATACAAGGTTTTCCCACTAAGTCATTTAGTGGTGGTGGGGAGGATGAGAATTTAATTAGCTAGGGCACTTTTTGAGCAAAAACTCTTTTGTTGCTTGATGAACACACAATCCCATCTTGACTTGAGGGCTGTTCTCTGGTTGGCGTACTCGTGCCGCTGGAAGAAAAAAATCATGGGTTGTCTCACGTGATGGATTCCCTTAACTCAGTGTTCACTAAGATTATTCATCTGCATGATCTGAAACTCCACTTCTACTGTGATCTGGATGAGAAGCAGATTAAAGCTGCCAAAAGGAGAGGAAATTGGGTTCAGCCAAAGTTTGTTGCGGCTAAGGAAAAGAACAAGGTCAACGGCAAGGTTGACGATGATGAAAGCCTCAGTTGTGGCCCCTAAGAAGTGGACGGATAACAGTGTGGAGTTCCTGTTTCCTGAACCTACCATCACTAAGCTCACATCTTCACTTTTTGCAACTTGTTGAAGTCAGCTTCAGCTATCCAAATTGGGAAGATTTCAAGCTGTAAAATGTTAACGTCGGTGTTGATGTGGGGTCTCAGTATTGCCATTGCTGGACCTAACAGCGGGGAAGTCTGGGAAAAGTGTGGTTATAATTAGTACAACAGATTCCCCGTTCCTAGTCCAGCGATGCACAATGAAGTTTCCTGAAAGGGTCTTGACAGTTTGGCACAAAAGTTTCTAATTTAAAATGAAATAAGGTACCCTGATCCCTGAAGTGTTCAAATCTGAGGCCTGAAAATTGCATCATACTGCAGGAAGGGTACTTGACATCTAAGCATTTAAAATACGAAATACGCCAGCAAGCAATTGTATTGTGTCATACTGGTAAAGTTTTCAAGGTTTTAAAAGGGATATGACTGCATGTCATGCGCAATGAACATACATTACATGTGGTTGAGAAATATTGGTTGGCATTGCTGTCACAAAAACCCAATTATACTTATAATCATTTTGTGGTTGAGAACTCAAGAGAGATAGAGAGGCTGTGAAAAGAAGTGAGAAAAACTTGAAAATGATCAAAGCAAAGAGAAAATTAACAGGAAAAAATGGCTCAAATTAAACCAAAATATCCCACTCGTGTGTTTTGTGGGTTTCAGTTTGCTTTATAATCAAAACTGAACAAGAGAAGTGGGAGTCGAGAAACTTGAATTACAATGGTACATAAACTGATCGCAATTACAGAATGAATTGAATAAAAAATGTGCTAGCTCTCCTCTCCTAAAAAATCATGTACTTATAATCGTTTTGTGGTTCAAAAACCATGTACTTACATCTGATATCAATTAAAGAATAAACTAGACAATAAGAAACGTGTTCTCCAAGAAATCAGAAGGCTCGGCAATTCCTGGAGCTGGTCAGACTCAGAAACTTGTTCTTTGTCAAAACCCGACCTCGTCCAGGCTTAGACGGCAAAGGCAAGTTCTTGATGTCGATAACTTGAATTTTCTTTCGCTTGTTTTGGAACTCTTGATAGCCTTGGTGAAGCTTTCGAACACTAGTCTCCAACTTCTCTTCATCATCCCAATCTTGCCGATGATGGAGATCATGATAAGTGGATTTTGTGAGCTCCTTAGGGTTTTGTTGGCTCTTCGAAAAATCAGAGGCTCTGGGCGCTTCCTCGAACTGATCAACGGCTTGTTCTCGCTCAAAACCCGGCCTCGCTGAGGCTTAGACGGCAAAGGCAAGTTCTTGACGTCAAGACGTTGAATTTTCTTTCTCTTGTTTTGGAACTCTTGATAGCCTTGGTGAAGCTTTCGCTTGCTATTCTCCAATTTCTCTTCATCATCCCAGTGTTGCCGTTGATGGTGAGCATCAGATTTTGTTGGCCCCGTAGGGTTTTGTTGACAAGAAGATGGAGGTGGTGTGCATAGCACCAAGCGGAGGGTCTCCAACTTCTTCCCTTTGCCGTGGGATGGTGGTTTCTTGGGCTTCTCTTGAATTGCCATGTTGTGGTCATCAAGTTTGACGTTGTCGAACAAGAAGGGATCGAAAGTCGTGGTTTCACTTTCAAGGATGACGACAGCTTCAAGGTCGTCGAGAGGGCAAGCGAGTCCAGCAAAGTCGTCATCGTCAACGTCAACGTGAACGTCAACAGGAGGCTCTCGCTCGCATCGTTGTTCCTTCAAAGCCTTCATCTTGTCTGAAAGAGAAAGTAGCTAGTGAAGTGAAGGGTCTCGATCGTTTGAAAGAGAAAAGATTATAGGGAATTTTGGAAACCCTAAATCACAGTAGCTAGTGCATACAAAAGGCTCAGGCTACATATGTATTTATAGTTTTCTGTTTCCTAATGTCATTGGGAAAACCAATATTTTATTCTGATTAATTATAAAGTACTTTTAAATTTTTATTAGACATGATGAATTAAACCAACCGAACAAATCCTTTCAGTTGCCAGGTCCCCACCGTCAAAAATCACCCAAACACAAATGCTGTTTGTGTTGTGTGCTTCAATTTGCTTTATAACTACAATTATTTTTCTTTTTGTTGGAGAATTCTCTTGTATTACCCCAAACAAAATACAATTATTTTCCTATTATCAAGTTTTTTCTTTTTTGTCAAGCCAACCCAAAATACAATTAAAACCCTAATCAATGCTCGTCTAATTTCACTTGAGTGTTACTACTAAACCAAGTATTACTATTTCTAATAATTACATGTCCTATGAAAATTCATTTTCATATATATATATATATATAGGAAAATATTATCTTACTAGAGAGTTCATAATAGAAAGAAATAATATATAAATATATCTATATAAACAGGAAAGGCTCTGGGCACAAGCAAGCAAAGGAGGCCGCCTAGAGCCTCCAAACTTATAGGACTTCCAGTTTTTATATATACATTGCATGATACTATATATAAAATTAAAAAATTAAAAAATAAATTATAAATAAAAATTATGTTAAGCCCAATTATTCAATCCAAAATTAAGAAGAGCCCACTTATTCGTTAAATTCATAGTCTAAGCCAATTAACTTAGTTGAATAAAATTAAGAAATTAAACACATTGAGCCCCATCTAACATGTTTAAACTCTGTAAAATAAACTTCTTAACGACAAACATTTTTCGCTTTTCCATTTCTCTCTCAATGATACAATGAAGGCTGAAGTCCGAACTATTAAATATGTGCGCTGATTGAGGATTTCTTTTAGTTTTGAATTTCATGCTCTCTTTTTTTTCTTTTTCTTTTTTGTTGTTGTTTTTTTTGGGAAATTAGTCTAGAATTTACTTTGTCATTATTGGACCTAATATTAGCTACAGCAAACAAGCAGAGATAAAACTGATATTGGAAACTAGTAAATTGCCGGAAAAGCTGTCACCGAAGGCAAAAGTATATTTGTATAAGCAACTTGGGCACAAAGCTCATCAAACGTTTACAAAAGCGAGCTGTTTAAGGAGTGAGAACTTTCATTTGTCCCCTGAGCTTGTTCAGTATCCTCATTCAAGATTGTATCCCCACTTAATCTTCTATGCAATTGATCGTCTTTTCTCAACCAAAAAAAGGGCGTGAAAAGAAATATAATTGAATCTTACATCATAAAAACCAAGTGGCTAAAACCATTGAATGTAACTTCTCAAAGATTTACAATGCTCCGCAGTTTTTTTAACGAATACGAGGTACACAAGTACTTGTCTACCAAACTAAAACCTAACTGGCAGGCAACTTCTAGTATATACATCCATGACAATTAAGGGGATTTTGGTATAAGCCTTAAAAGGATATCTAAGAATAATTAAAACCCTGCGATTACGCATCAACATCAGGGCCAGGATATGCTGGTAGGCTCATAATCCGCTTGTCAACGACTGGGCCTCCCACCGTGAAGTGATATAAACTTTGGAAGTTTGATCCTTTCAACCCAAGCAGTTCATGCACTGCAACACAACAATACCATAAATTTTAATAGAACACATATGGCATATGCAAAGATGCCTTTAAAATCATTCTTGCTTCACTTTTATAACTTAACTAGCAACAAGCGCACATGTTGGAATGATCTACTCTATTGTATCACCTTTAAAATTGTTTTCAGCATCCTTAACAAGTTACAAGTATGTAAAGCACATAACCTAAGTAATTGAAAAAACTATTTTAGGCCATCTCTATGATAGCTATGACTTATAAAAAGATGCGTGATTCGGCTACATACATAATCAGATATAATTACAAATGTAGCTAACAGCCTGAGCCTTCAAGGGAAACTAAACTCGCTTTATTTGAACAGACTGCCAACCCATATATATATGTGAGTGTGACTGGCCAACCTGTTCCCCATAGTGTTTCAGGTTTCACATATTTTGCATTATTTATTTTTAACAACTCTACCTTCAAACTGTTGTGAAATGTATCCATTCTTCATGCTTAGGATTGTTGAAATAATTGGGAGGTGCTCTTAATCAGGCAGAGGGCTGATGATTAGAGGAGTGAGTCAAGCTAGAGTGAATAGCAAAAAATTAGGTGACTTTGTCAGCATGTACTCATGAGAGTCAATTCTTGGAAATAATTGGGAGCATCTTATCTTGAAGATGGAGTATTATGGGGTCCAATGTGACTAGGACATAGTTTACCACATTTTAAGATCAAATCAGCAGTAACTTGTCTGAATTTTATAGAACTCAAAGATGTTTATGGTGATAATTCAATGCATACTCTTATTCATAGACATTATCAGTCACAGACTAGGTGAACTGAATAAATTTCACCTATTCTCTCGTCCAATCTAATTTCTTGATTATTTCAATCTTTTTGGCTAAATGTGTCTTGACTTTTTTGAAAGGATGTGTAATACAAAAAGCCTTATTCTGAAATAGACAAGGCATAGAGCTTACTGTGCAAAAGTATAGGCCTCGATGAAGTGGGCTTTGCCATATATAAATACAGATAAGGTCATATACATTACAATATATTTTGGTTAACAGCCTTCTACTGAGGCCAGTCATGCTTCAGTATATTAGGACCCCATTTAGCTGATGACTCTGATTTAACAAGTGACGATACATAGTGATCTTTTAATTATGACATTAGACATTGAATTCTATTCAACATTCTTAAAGACTTGTTTATAGCACAAACTACCACAATTAATGTGGATGAGTGCACTAACAGTTTTGAAATCCACACAATTCAGTCCATATGTCTAATGTACCATGTAATGTGATATTTCTATAGGATTCGGAATCATTACAAAAAGAAGGTGAGGGAAGAGATCGTACCAGGATCATCAAAATAGCAACCAATTCCTGTTGCAGAAATGCCAACTGCATGCGCTTCAAGGTACAACACCTGCCCGAGTACTCCAGTCTCCCAAAACAGTCGAGGATACATCCACATATTTTTATCATGCAATAAAGGGTCAAAACAAGCCACCATACCAAGGCTGAAGCAGCCATGACTTGCAATTTCCTGCATGTAGATGTATTCTTTTAGGAGGAGTTGGGTTATCATATACACACTGGTAATTCTGTTTTCAGTAAGAAATGAAATAATTCTTCAAAGTATAGGACCTAATTGGGGATTTGGGTAAAGGGGTTTTTCATTTGAGGTCAAGATATATTAGTAGCCAGAGGAACAACTCAGACTTTGAGAATTACATTCCGACATATTTGTATGACACTTATTTGTAACGTGTGACTTGCAGATTTTATTGCAAAAATAACACATTTTGGCATCATGTATGAAATAAGTTTGAAAATATTGTACAGTACCTTCAAATGCAGCAAAAGATAAATAAACATTCTTCCCCTAATATGCTAAAATAAAAGAATAAGCTTTTTTTATTTATTCCTCTATCTGCAATATTCTATCAAAGTCTAAATGTTCACAATCATATGCATTGTTCAGCATCTCCCTCACAATCGCTTTCATATGCCATCCAGTTTTAAGCAATTCCACTTATATATGAAAATTAATAAAATTACCAATTACATTTTGACATACCTGATGGCACGAGAGCCTTTCAGCAAGAGTACGACAGTCAGTTCTATCAAGTTCATACAGAGGAAGATTTTCTGGGCAACCCTCTGGCTTCACCCACTTAAAGCCTGACCTCATGGATTTCTTGAGCTTATCCAAATGGTCTTCATTCCTAACCAAGAAATATAAACCTTGTGGCAACCCTTCCACCCTATGAACAAATAAAGCAGCATGGACCTCAGCATCCCATGGAAGACCCCGAAATGGCAATGCCAACGGCTTCTTCTGCTTCCCTCCATTTCGAGAACCCGAAGGAAGACAATGCAAAAGAATCTGATAAAATGTGTTCCTATCCATTGCAGTAACTCCATCCATATCAACTGCACTCCTACGCTTCCTAACAACTTCCCTAGCTGTAAAACCCTTATATGAACCTTCACTACAAATCCCACTACTCTGAAATGGATCAACCAAAAACGTATTACCTAAAATTATCTCTTTTTTAACAGCCTCTGCTGTTCTATATATTATATCCCAACAAATGTGCTCTTTACTAAGCAAATTTGGCTTTCCCTTCCACTCCAATTTGGAAAACTCAGATATTGCCAAACTCAATTGCTTATAGTTCACATCAAATTCACCAGCCCCATTAGGAAAAACCACAAGAATACAATCCGGATGCTCAAATTCCATCTCGGGAAACCGCCCTTTAACAGGTCGAGAGGGAATTTGAAATTTTGGGAACACTTCAAGCCCCATTAGCTTCTCCAAATCCTCATAACCCAATCCATCAAGAAGCTTCACATCCCAACCAAGCCCTGCTGCGGCCATGGAAACCGCAGCAATAGCGTGACCCACATCGTGATTGCAATACCGAAATGCGCGCTCTCCATATTTCCAGGCCTCACGCCAAAAAATCGATGACAACCCAATGAGAAACGAGTCCTTGGGTAAGAAATTGGTGAAAACCCAAGATGGGATTTCAGCTCTAAGCTCCAAAGCATGCTCTTTTGGAGCGTAATGCGCTACGAAACTCGAATCAGACAACGATTCTATTGGGGGTGAAATGATATAGGCCTCAGTAGGGTGTAAATTACCACTGCTGGGATTGACTCTAAGCGACCAGGTTGAAAACCCAGTAGTTTTCCAAGCTGAGAGAGCTAAAGAATCGTAGAAAAACTGAGAAATGGTGGATTTGGATATGGGTTTTGGAGGAGGGAGATTCAGGAACAGAGAAGAATACAGAGGGTCTTGAGTGGAAGAAGAGTTTGGGTTTTGATTCTCTGTAGGGAAGTGCAGGAGAGATAAGAGACGAGCAGAGACGTACCTGCGGAATGGGTTGGGCTGGTTGGCCCAGTCGAGGCCATGAGGGCCTCTGGCGTATTTGGTGAAATGATGCTTGGTCTGGTTGTGGTACTTGAGGACCTGCTGCAAAAGGAGCTCCTGGTCTTCTGGGTCTCGTGGGTGTTCTGGCTCTTTAGGGTTGGAAATTGAAGAAGGTGAAGGGGATGATGCAGAAGAGGAGAAGGACATGGTGGGGATTAAAATTTTGTTCTTGTTGGTGGTGGTGGTGATGATGAGGTTTGGGAAGAGAGAGGTGGATGGAAGAATGTAGAAGAGCGGAGAGTTGAGAGGGAAAGAGAGCCTTGTTGAAGGAAGTGGTGGCATCTTCGACAGTTTTGATTTCTTCTCTTTTTTCTATAGAAAAATGGTCCTAATTCTTCTTCTAGGACCCTCCCTCCTCTTACTTTGGAAAGTGGATGGCCATCATTTTCTTGCTTTTTGTTGTTTTGTCTATTTCTTTTTCTGTTTTGGCTTTTTTTTTAAAAAAAAAAAAAAACAAACAAACACACAGATACCTGGTCTCATATTCTCATACCTTCTTATTTTTTATTTAATTTTTTTCCTTTTCCTTTGGGTACAATATTTATTTTTTCTTTGAGGACTTTTTAAGATTTTTAATCCATCTTGATGAGAAATTATTGAGTAGTACCATTACATATCTAATAAATTTCTGACATGTAATCAATTATTAACTAGCATTATTTATAAACTTAATTACAGTTGACATGGTGATACGCACTAACATGTCAATTATATTACAATAACATTGTATAATCTCGTCCCCATGAAAATGAGACAAGCTGAGAAGAAGATAGAAATATTTTTGGGTCAATTATTTTGCAAGTTGTTGTTATATTGATATCCGTAGTTTTGGGTATATCAAATTATACAAATCTTTTAAAATAATCATACGTTATTCTTATTTCACTTACATGTGTGACATGTTCTTGTAGTAACACACTTCTTCTTTTATTGAAAACAGTATATGTTTAATACTTTTTACTAATTTTTCATAAACTAAAATTGTGCGAGTCTTGTATATTGCAAATATTTCTAGACTAAAAAAAAGGAAATAAATCCACACGTTCTATAACTGAAAAAAAAATTATATGAAATTTTGAAAAACTGAAAAAAGATTAAAATGAAAAAAAAAAAGAAGGGAAGCTTCTAATCCTTAAACTGAGTTGAAAGGGTACCCAAAGATTATATACAAACAGGGAAAACTCCTTTAATTTTGGTCAAGTAAATCCACACCATAAGTATCAAGTGAAAACACGGCCTAGCGATTGATGTGTATGGCATCAAAAATTCATACTTGTGTATGATCTTGGACTCAATAACCAATTTTGTCTTCAAATTCATGTTGTTGACACAAAAACGATTCATGATCATCCCTAAATTGAAGATAAAACACAAGTATGAATGAATATATCGAGGCCAAAGTCGGTTTGCAGAAAAATTGTCAGTGAAGGCACTTGCCTCCACTTCTATACCTATGAAGGTTTCAAGTTGCGATGAAATCCTGTGTTGAAATGGGGCAAGTTGTTTGATAAAATGACTCAAAGAAGGCTGCGGGACAAAGGGGCAAAGGAATTGACTTATGCTGCAGTTGGGCTTGAACACTTGGTTTTTAAAGATACAATGATGTTATTTTGGGCCTGTTACTAAAAAAAATATTAAGAAAAGACTCCAACTATTTTTTAATGGGAAAAATTCTTCATGATAAACAACTGCTCTGTTCATGTTTTTCTTCTTGTTCTTTCCGCTCACTATTCCCACACTCTCTTTATGCCTTGCAATAGAGAAATTAGGTACAAAGTGTAAATTTTGTATTTCATACAATTTGTGTATGGATATGTTTATATTTATCTTCATTATCATTCACTTGATATTAGTGTTTTCTTGGTCCGAAGAAGGAAAATTTATGATTCCATGCCTCCACAACACCACCCCCATGAGACACAAATCCACATAGATGTTGGCATGCTCTTCAAGACATAGATGTTCATCCTTGTCTTGTTTTGTGAAGTAAACTTTCTAGCAAGAATTGCACATAAGCTGCTCGTCATAACCTCTTTTTTTCGTCTGCTCTCACCACGAGACACAAATTCATCATTTTTATGAAATTCCTTATCACAAAGATAGTAATGATATAGTTTAGGGTATGTGTGCTTTAATTCCATGTTTTTTTCATTAAATTAAGGCATACATACTTTGAACTATACTAGTACTATCTTTGTAGCAGGAATTTGAAAAAAAAAAAAAAAAAGAATTTGTGTTTCATAGTGAGAGTAAACAAAAAGAAGAGTATAAAGGATAGCTTATGTGTAATTCCTACTTAAAAAAAATTAAGAAAAATTAGGTTTTAGACATAATTAAATTTATTAATTAGTTTGTAAGATATTGGATATTTTGGTTTTAGTTTTAATACATAGGAAAAAACTACTATTTTGGATTAGCCCAAAGAGAGGCCCAGATTCGTTGGGTCAGGTAAAAAATAACAACTGATAAGACAATTCTACCCTTCTGATAAGACAATTCTACCCTTCTGGTACAATTCTACAATGGCACATGTAGTAATTTTAGGGTTGTTGGATGTCCTTTTGGTAAAATTAGGTGGCTTTGGTTTTATATTAATTAAGCAAAATTAATTATCTTTCTTCCAAATTAGTTAAGTTTTTTATGGGTTAAAACTAAAGAGCCCAAAAAATTAAAACAAAACAAGAATAACATCCACGTCATGGCGAGCATGGATCTTGTCATCGGTTAATAAGATCGAACCCTACATAGAAAGGGTAGGCTGGCCCTTTCGCATTGGTAGTGGGCTTAAAGAAACAGAGAACCTGATGGGCCAAAGTTAGAACTTGGCCCACAATATATAAAAGGCACAGTGCTCTTTTGTTGAAGTGCGTGATGCGCCGGTACCGCGCATTTTAACAGAATGTTCGGTACACGTCAGAAAAATACGCCTCGAAGTGCGTGGCGTCAGTTTCTACTTTTTTGGTATTTGTTTGTTTTCCTGACGAAGGGTATTGGCATGTGTGTGACTCGGCAAATCACCATGTTTTTTTTTATTCACGTTGTCACTGATCAATCTCAATCATCATTCTATCTCTCTCTCTCCTTATATTGTTTCTGATTTTCAGACCATTCAAAATACGAAATTGATAGAATTTGATCTCATCATATTTTTCACGTTTTTGTCGATAATTCAACATCCATTACTGTTTTTGATTTACACACAAGATACGACATGATAAAAGTTGATATTTCATCTTTAACGGTTGGATCGAATTCCCTTATCTTCGATCGAATTCTCTTATCTTATCTCACCCCTTTAATTCTCAAATCAGATATCATTCATTTTCTATAAATATCAAGCCTATCTCTATCTTCACGAGACACATTACTGTTTTCCCACTGTTTGTATTTCAGGTCATTGGCAGTTGAAGTCACTGGTGGTGTTGTTTCCGTTTCTTTTTCTCTCTGCTTTGATCATTTTCAAGTTTTTCTCAGTAAACCCACTCACTTCTTCTCAGCCTCTTATCTCTCGGTCTCTGCAACTTGTTATCACCTTCAATTCTCGCTCGAGGTACAGAGACCACTCTGATTTCTCAGCCACAAAACGATTATAAGTACTTGGTTTTTGCGACTTAGAGAAATCAAATGTTTTCTTTTCTTCTTCTCTAGTTTCAGCAATGTCAATAATTGGGCGCAGAGGAATTCATTTCTTGCATAAACTCAATGCTGAAAATGTTCCCGGTGCTTTGATAGAGAACGGTCAAAGCCGACTTATAGATGCTTCTCTCACTCTCATTCGTGAGAGCGCAAAGCTCAGGGTACCTATTTTCCTTGTTCGGTTGTGTTTAATTATCGATTTATGTGGATTTTTGGACATGGAATTGGTTTTGGTGAAATGGGTTCTTTTTGTTTCTGTGTAGGGAGAGCTTGTGCGTGCTTTAGGAGGCGCTGTAGCATCCACTTCTCTTTTGGGTGTTCCTCTTGGACATAACTCGTCGTTTCTTCAAGGGCCTGCTTTTGCTCCTCCTCGGATTAGAGAGGCAATCTGGTGTGGTAGTACCAACTCAACAACTGAAGAAGGTATGTAATCATCTAAAAACTATTAAATCTTTCTTTGGTTCGCAACAAACATTCAATTTTTTTTTAATTTGATCAAGATAAGTCGGTTTTTTTTTTTAATTATTTAAAATTATCCCACAACCCAACAAGTGTTGTCACTTGAAATATAACATTGGTGGTAATTCAGTTCCTCATCTTCTCAATCGTTTTATTAGCAGTTTATGTTATTAGTGAAACCTCTCAGAATTATCATCTATACATGTGTGTGCTCAGGTTGTTTAATGGGCACCTTTTATATTCATGAAAAGATTTGCAATTTAGTGAATTGCTTGTTGTTGATGACTTCTTCTTTCATTTTTTCAAAATTTCATGTCATGGTGCATGAATTGAAGTCACTGAAACATGATGCTGGCAATGCAGGGAAAGAACTAAGAGACCCAAGGGTGCTAACTGATGTTGGTGATATTCCTGTCCAAGAAATTCGAGATTGTGGAGTCGAAGATGACAGACTGATGAATGTCATAAGTGAGTCTGTCAAGCTAGTGATGGAACAGGTAGGTTGAAATTTCTAGAAGCTTCCAATTTAAAACTAATACAATGATTTATTTTAGGGGGAAAACATGCAATTTTAGAAGATTTCAGTGGAAAAACTAATTCTGTTGTTCTGTTTCCAAAACTGTCCTTGTTCTGTTGGTAGAATAACTTGGGGCACTGTTAAATGACTTGGTACACTTAAAGTCATGCCCAGTTCACTGAAAACTGGAGGAAACCATTTTAATCACTTATCTGCTGCAGGCTTATGATTATATCTCACCAGTTATGCACTTCTCTGTTTTGGTAGAGATAAAATGCTCAGCTAGCTTGATAACTCTGAGACCAGCTTTGGCCATTTGATTATGTTATTTTCTAAAAGTTGAATTTTTTTACCTCAATTCACCAATTGTTGATAGATCCATATTGTTTTTCCTTGTTTATATATTGTTAGTGGGACTTGATGTGTTTCAAAAGCTTTAGTTTATTATGCTGAAATGAGTTTGAGCAGCAATTAGTTGAACTACAATATGTTCTATTCATTTGCGCATGACATGTAGTCATATTCCTTTCATAACCTTGAAATTTTTATCAGTATGACATAATTGCTTGTAATATTCTTATACTTTGAAACTCAGCTTTTTTAGAAGTATACTTTGAAGCTGAGCTGGTACAATTCCTATTTTAAATTCTTAGATGTCGAGAAACCAGCCTGCAGTATGTACTATGATGCCATTTTCAGTCTTCAGATCCTATATTTCGTTTTCAATTAAAGACTTTGCTAGTTTAGTACAAACTGTGAAGACCTTTTCAGAAAATTTGATTTTGACTGCACTAGGAATGGGAATCCTCTGCACTGATTAACAGTATCTATAACTACACTTCTTCAGAAATATAAAATTCTTCTCAACAAGATTCTAAATTTGAACCGTTCCTGAAATAATCATTAGTTCATTGGAATACTCTTGGGTCAGTGTTGTTTTTTACCGAGAATTGTCATTTTTGTAAAATGTTAAATTCAGCATCTGCATTTGGCCAATTTCTCAAAATACTTATATCATATGGTTACTTTTCAAAAGACAGGAAAGTACTTCATTCGTTGAATTGCCAAAGTTGTCAAACTAAAACCTCACAATTACCTTTCTTTACTGATGTTTTCAACTTCTATGAAAGGGGAAACCAGTTAGGAGTTACCACTTTGTTGGAGATCCTCCTGCCAATTTGTGGGAATAATGTTTTACTAAGTGTCTAAGTTGTATAGAGGGTGTGAAAAATGGTGGAAAGGACCCTTAGTCATTGCATTTGTGGCAAAGGATTCCTCATAGTACCTCTGTTACCTTCATATTTGAGCCTTTACCTGCAATCCCAACTTTTGGTGTGCATGAATTTTTGAAACAGGGCAAAACATTCCATATTGAAATTCATATGGGCACACTTCATATCATTTTGAAATCCAAACTCAGAGTGGTATACTGTACTGTGATGCATTACTTTGAAAATGTCAAAGAAAATGAATAGTTGCCATCAGTGGGCAGCTCAAATGTTCTGATGTCTTCAGTTATTTTGAATCTTCCATAAACCTAGCAGATATTTGGTTGAACTTCATTCTGGAAAATTATCCGGGATATGTTCTTGTTTGTGCAATTTGTTTCCTGGAAAGCTTCACAGATACTGAGAGTAAATGTTGTCCTTAGTTGGTTGAGACTTTTCATTCCAATGAATATATGTATACACCGACTACCTTTTGGTTCTTTTTGGAAGCACCTAATCATTGTGGCCATGCCCTTTCAGGATCCACTGCGCCCATTAGTGTTAGGTGGTGACCACTCAATTTCTTATCCTGTTGTAAGAGCTGTCTCTGAGAAGCTTGGGGGACCTGTGGATATTCTTCATCTGGATGCCCATCCTGATATCTATGACGCCTTTGAAGGTAACGTATATTCACATGCGTCTTCTTTTGCTCGAATTATGGAAGGTGGTTATGCTCGTCGTCTTTTGCAGGTAAATTCTTGTTTGTAAATACACCGTATGTATATTTCTCATGGCTTGCTTTCCCACTTAATTAGGAAAAAAGTATTAGTCAAATAACAAATTGATGAAAAGGGATGATTCACAAGCTTGTATATCTTTTTAGTTTCACATAACTTGGCTATCTGTATGTATCATTGTTGATTTTCTGTAAAGCATATCATAGGATTTTGCCATCACTTGTGGGAAATTTTGTAAATATTCTCAGCTGATATTCGCACTTTCATCCCTGCATTCAAAGATTATAATCTTTGGTGCACAAGGAAGGGTGGCTCATGGACAATATTCAAATGAACGTAGCCCCTTCTTAATGGATAACAATTGTAAATACCATAGAAGATTTTATAAGCATTTGGTATTTCTAATATTGGCATCATGTATGTAAAACCTTATGCAAAATGCAAATAATGGATTAATCACCCTATGTGACTTTCAAAGATGAAATCTTAGTTAATACGAATGTGCTGTCACTTACTGTAACAAGTTTCATTCGACCTGTCTTTGTCATACTATGACCTATGCTACTTCTTTTTCTTCTTCTTTATATCTATTCATCATTAAACCTAATGTAGTTCTGGTATGCTCTTGCGCTCTAATTAAGTTGAATGTCCTGTTTTAGTTATTGTCCAGCATTTCAGTCAACCTGATGAAGTTGGTTGCTGAACTTTCAGGTTGGTATTAGATCAATCAACTTAGAAGGACGTGAACAAGGAAAACGATTTGGTGTTGAGCAATATGAAATGCGAACCTTTTCAAGAGACCGTCATTTTTTGGAAAACCTGGTCTCTCTCTCTCCCTCTCTTCTTCTCTCTGTCTCTCCCTCCCTCTGTCCCTGCCCCATGTGTATCTTTCTTTTTATATGTCTGCATGTACTTCTGAGAGTATTGAGAATAACGGTTAAGAAATTTTTCTTTGGCAGAAATTGGGGGAAGGTGTGAAGGGCGTGTACATCTCGATAGATGTAGATTGCCTTGATCCTGCATTCGCTCCTGGAGTGTCACACATTGAGCCAGGGGGTCTCTCCTTCCGTGATGTTCTCAACATACTCCACAACCTTCAAGGCGACATTGTTGCTGCAGATGTCGTTGAATTCAATCCCCAGCGTGACACTGTTGATGGGATGACTGCAATGGTAGCTGCTAAGCTGGTGAGAGAGTTGGCTGCAAAGATATCAAAATGATAAAATTATCAGGTGCCTTCCTTTGGTATACCTGGAGACAAGACCTTCCAGCATAACACAGATTTTTGCAGTTTCATTATCTGAAAGTGTTAAACATAGCTGCAGTATGTAACTGAGAATTCAATTCCAGCATGATATTTCAGTGGGGGCATCGTTGTGCTTAATATGTATTAATTTGTTCAATGAGAATAACTTGCAGAACTTGCTTTATTTTCAGTACTAATTGTAAATTAATATAAATTGCAGTTTATCTAAACAAACTTTATCAAATATCAAATTCTAGTATAATATGACATATTTACTTACATATTTGAACCAAAAAATTCTTCAAGATCGAAAAAGTAAATTCTAGACTCTCTTCCCCCCAAAAAAAAAAACAGAGAGAATGAAATTCAAAACTAAAAGAAAGAATAATGCTATTCTTACCACATTTGTATACCACATGCTACTCTTACCACATTAATTAAAATTATTTAATATTTTCTTTTCTTTTATGATTTATTCAAGTATTTGTTTTTCAAATTGTCATAATCAAAATACACTTCATTGATTTAATTGATGTGGCATATAATATGAACATGTCACATCATGTGGTATAGAAATGTGAGATAAAAATGTGGTAAGTGTAATTTCTTAATTTTATTCAACTTGGTTAATTACTATGAATTGAATGAAAATGTGGGACTAACATAATTTTTATGTATAATTTTGCTTTTGCTTGCTTGTGCACAGAGCCTACTCGGATTTTTTTTTTAAAATTTTAATTTTTATTGTGAACTCTTTATTAAGATAATATTTTCATAGGACATGTTATTATTAGAAATGGTAATACTTGGTTTAGTAGTAACAGTCAAGTGAAATTAGACGAGCATTGATTAAAAAATTTCATTTGGGTAGGCTTGACCAAAAAGAAACGTGGCACAAAAAAGAAAAAAGAAAACTTGATAAGAGGAAAAGAATTGTGTTTTGTTCGAGGAAAAGAATTAATTTGCCCAATGAGATTAGGAAACTATATACACATATGTAGCGTGAGGCTTTGGCGAACTCTTGCTACTGTTATTTAGGGTTCCAAATTTGGATATAATCTTTTCTCTTTCAAACAAGATGAAGTATGTTCGTGATCAGGCTTTCAAGGAACATTGATGCGAGTGAGAGCCTCCTGTTGACGACTATGGTGGCTTCGCTTGCCCTCCGCTGGATGACCTTGAAGCTGTCTTCATCCTTGAAATAACGATTGATCCTTCCAAGGTCTTGTTTAGTTCAAGGGAAAGGAGACTTAGGGATGAGAAATCAATTGTTTTCCCATGTTTGGTAAGTCTAGGTATGATAAATTGTTGCCTGGCCCATGGGAAAGTTGGGGAAAAAGTGAAGCCATCCTCCTAACTTGGGTTTTGTTTTCCCTTATTATGGGAAAGTTTGAGAAAATGAGCCAATATTAAATAAACATTCTTCCTGACCATTTTGTCCTATTAACAATTTAGAATTACAATATATCATTAAATGCATTCTTTTTTTATTTGATTTAATATGAGTATAATTGAAAATTATACAAACTTTGTTTTTCATTCTTACTCAAAACAAACATGGGAAAGGAAATAAAATGATATCCCCCAGTTACTTTCCCAGCATTACTAAACGTGGGAAAAGAATATTCAATTTCTCATCCCTTAAGAAATAACATGAAAAATGATTTTATCTCAAATTCATTCCATAAACCAAACGGAGCCCAAGTTGTCAAACTTGATGAGCACGACTTGGCAATTCTCGAGAAGCTCAAGAAACCATCCCACGGTGGCAAAGGCAAGGATTTGGAGACCATCCGCTTGATGCTAAATGCACTGCCTTCATCTTCTTGCCAACAAAACCCTAAGGCTCCCACAAAATCTAATCATCATCATCATTAGCAAGATTGGGATGATGAAGACAAGTTGGAGTGTAGTAAGCGAAAACTTCACCAAGGCTATCAAGTTCAAGAGTATCAAAACGAGGTCGGGTTTTGAAAAAGAACAAGTTGTTGACCAGTTCGAGGAGGTGCCGAGCCTTCTAAACGTTTTTTATTGTCTAGTTTATTCAATTCATTCATTAATTGTGATCAAATGTAACACGAGAACTATTATCCAAATTTTCAAATGGCATAAATGTATACACTAATCAATTTGTGGTATTCAAAACAATTCAACTAGTTTTTGCCTTGAATCATCATCATGGCTTCCCATTTTGGGGCATATTATCTAAATTGTTTTTATGCCCAAATTAATGCATACACTAATCACTAAGCCTAAATAAACAAACAACCCACTTTGTAATTAATTATGCTTCCTCACAAATCAGAAATTTAGTAAGTAAGGCCAAGCCTCCTCTTAAAATTCCCTTTTCCATGATGACCATGTATTATCTCAATTCGAATCCACGTGTGGGTTCACCCCACCCCCCCTTATTCCTCATATACAATATACTATGTTGTCAATTGAGCTCAGATTTTTGATGTGCTCCTAAGTGGTCGTAAGTTCAAATCCCTATGATACTGTGTGTGTGAGTTTTCCCCATTTTTCCTGCCTAACTTTGAACAAAAAAAAAAGAAGAAGATTGAGTTAGAGCAAGTCCA